>NC_054713.1:16136234-16163734 GCF_016097555.1 Gigantopelta aegis | reverse complement strand
ATTTAATTGTGAAACATATGGATATACGTGGATGTAGAACTCATGGGGCCTAGGGGCGGAATTTAGTTCAGTCGGTTGAGCGCGCGCTTGAGGTGCGTACGTCGCAGGATCGAAGCACCTCGGTGGATCCATTCAAATGATTGGGGGTTTTCTTGTCCCAACCAGTGCACCACAACTGGTCAAATATCGTGGTATGTGCTATACTGTCTGTGAGAAAGTGCCTATAAAAAAGTAGACAAGAGAGATGATGAAGGACAAGGAGTGAATGATATGAAACGGAGAGAGAGATAGAGAGAGAGAGAGAGAGAGAGAGAGAGAGAGAGAGAGAGAGAGAGAGAGAGAGAGAGAGAGAGAGAGAGAGAGGAGGGGGGGGTGGGGTGGGGGTGGATGGCGAGAAGAAGAGACACAGATAGAGAAATAGAAAGAGACCCGCTGTGGCCACATTCCTACCACAAAGCATCAAGGAATCTTTCTAAGTGCATTCTCACGCATACAGGACAACACGTACCAAGACTATTCATATAGCAATCGAGAGCTAAAGAATTTGAATGGGAAAAACAACCAACGAGTCCATTTTTGAGAACCCATAACATCATTGAGCGGACTCATGACTCACTGTCAACAACAAAGACAAATATAATTTGACTCAATAAACACTCTAATATACACATGTATCTGTTTGTCCCTTCTTCTCTTTCACCCGGCGTATCATAATTGCTCGATTCTGTATTTTTTTTACAGCATTATAATAAATATCGTGATCTGACGTCTGTGAATTCTCAATCATTGTTTGTGTTGGTCTGTTGACATGGAGGTACACGTGGTCTCAATCAACACTCGATGGAGTGTTAACATACTGTACAGTCTTGTGTTGTAGACGTTCGTAAGTGTTGTCAACATTGTCTTCAGTAGTATAACGGTTAACATCGTGATTAGAGTTAACATTGGCAGCAACGTTGTTAGGGTTAAAATCTCTGCTGACATAATCTCCATCATCATCATCTGTGTTTTGTTTGTCTTTTGTTCGTTTTATCCTGAAAACAAAACAACAACAATAATAAACATCATCATCAACTTCACTCACAAACGACAACCAAAAGACAACTGCGTTCTGCAGGTAAATATTGTGAACCAATTTAAATGAATAATAATGTTCATTCTAGCGAATTATTTACCATGAGAATTCAGGGTAAATTCAAACAGCGATTGTCAGTTATCGTATGAAAATGATGGTCACAACAACCACTACAGCGACTATCAGAACTGCGACAACGACAAGAACTATATTTATTTAAGTACATGTTAGGTTCTAACGTAGCTGAATAAACAATTGAAAGAAGATTGTTCTTGTTTGTTTTTCCTCTTCTGAACAACGGCAAATATATGTGCGTAAGATTAGTGTGTTCATACTGTAACACCAAAGCAATGAACTTAAACATTGTCATATTCTAGCTCAACCAAGAGTACTGTATAGCCTATATGTTGTTTAATAATGCTAGAGCAGAACCTGTTTTATCCATCAAATGTGCTGTGTTTCCACTATGAACAGATTGTAATATTATAATATTCCTACTAAGTTTGAAAATTATACAAATTATGTTTCTTCGTTGGTTTGATGATGCTTTGATCTGTTGATATATAATAATAAGTTTTAAGGGACTGAGTCTGTTGTTGTAGTGGATTGAGATACATGCAATATACCTTGGCTTAGTAATATAAACGCAAACTAATTAGACCTTACAGACCAGATATAAGGAGTGGAGGCTTGGACCCCTACCTAAATGCATGTCTGGAAACCTTTGAAAGAATGTTCTACAGAACACAGCGCTCCTAGTGGCACCAAAACCATTTCAATACCATTTGTTTCCGGGTTCGACCACGTTTTCGCCTTCAATGACCAGACTATTCTGTTCAAACCTAATCTTCATTTTTCAGTGAAGTCAGTGTTGTTTTAACACAGTTATTTGCTGCGCGTTCGTTCAATGTGTTTTCGTTTACAATGCATCGAGCTAATAAAACATACAACTCTGTTTCGCTTCGCACGAGGTCGACAATCAGAGTATGAACTGACCTTAAGACTACTACAACGACTTCTCTCTCACCAAAGCGTCCGCTCGATGCGCGGTCGGTCTGGGATCGATACCCGTCGGCGGGACCATTAGGCTATTTGTACTTCCAGCCAGTGCACAAAGACTGGTATATCCAAGGCCGTGATATGTACCACCCGGTCTGTGGCATGGTGCATATAAAGACCCCTTATTGCTAATCGAAAGGAGTAACCCATGAAGTAGCAACAGCGGGTTTCCTCTCTCAATCATATGTCCTTAATCATATGTCTGATGCTATATAACCGTACATAAAATGTGCTGAGTGCGTCGTTAAATAAAACATTTCCGTCCTTTCTTCTCTCTCACCAACCACCAACCCAGTATCATGGACAGACAGCGCAGATAGCTGAAGTTGTGTCCAGGAGAGCGTGCACGAACCTTAATTGTCTAGACGCAGTAAAGTAGGTATAAATAAATGGACGAGGGTCAGTCATGATATCAGTGTTTGTTGACACAAGACACGAGGCCAATATTTAGTAGGCACAAAGGTACATGCGATGTCTATGCAGGTCAGAAGCCAATTTTAATGGTAAAGGCACGGTTCTTAGTTGCTATGCCGGCCTCGGTGGCGTCGTGGTTAGGTCATAGGTCTACAGGCTGGTAGGTACTGGGTTCGGATCCCAGTCGAGGCATGGTATTTTTTATCCAGATACAGACTCCAAGCCCTGAGTGAGTGCTCCGCAAGGCTCAATGGATAGGTGTAAACCACTTGCACCGACCAGTGATCCATAACTAGTTCAACAAAGGTCATGGTTTGTGCTATTCTGCCTGTGGGACGCGCAAATAAAGGATCCCTTGTTGTCTGTCCTAAAAGAGTAGCCTATGTGGCGACAGCAGATTTCCTCTAAAAACAGTGTCAGAATGACCATATGTTTGACGTCCAATAGACGATGATAAGATAAAAATCAATGTACTCTAGTGGCGTCGTTACATAAAACAAACTTTACTTTACTTAGTTGCTAGTGTTAAAACCACTGGCCTTAGTTTTAGAGGTACGTGTACTTTTTGTTTCGTATATAACGTACTAATTTTAAGCTCATACAAACAACAAGATTGTCTGAAACAGGTTGGTAATTTAAACAAGAAAATTGTAATTAGTTTCTAAGTTAACTGTAAGAAAGCTGTAAAGTATTTTACACTGCCTAATAATTAGAGACAATGACTTTTAAAATATTGGGCTTTGACACCTGTGGGGTTTTTTTTCGTTAAATTACACATTACTCAAAATACTTACTTGATTCCATAGAGGTAGTACTAAACCAAATAACTTCCGGCTGGGTCAAAGTTTGAGGTGCACCCAACTTTTGATAGAGAAGTGAACACCACAAGTCCTGTGATTGGTTATAAATGTGAGTGTGTTGGTTGTAAAAAATAATAGTTTCATCTGGGTAAAAAAATATGCAATTTTATTTCATCTAGTACCACTGTGTCAAGTAGCCTTGTGCTTCAAACATGTATGGGATACCTGTAAAAAAAAGTACTCGAATTTTGTGCGGAACTAGGGTAGTCATAGACGCTACCCGTTATCTCAGAAACGAGCAGCTTGACCCCCATTTTTTCTGATTCACTTTAAGTGTCAGGGGTGGTAGTATTTATATCCGTGGCGTTTATGTCGGTTGATACGCTGCAGGTAGGAGTTTTAGCCACATATGTTACTATTGTGGTCTACGGGATTTGATTTGGTAGTATACACCCTATAGCACATATTCAGTGCATAATAAAAAATATTATGAGTTTGTCATTTTATTTAATTAAACTATACTGGTTGATTAATTAGCCATCACTCGACCATGCAAGTTCACAATGACCTTGACCTTGACAATAATCTCTGTACATGGCTCTGAATGGAGTTTGAATCAAAGTTAGCACTGAAGAAAAGTTGGTTTTGGCCTATAATTCATACTGTAAAGATTTCAATAATTTCTTTTTACATGGTATTTGACTTGCCATATAGAACTGCTCTTAAATATGGTATTATATATAGGCAACCTGAACTAAGATTTTAATCGCAATTTATGTTTATATTAAAAATAACATGTGCCAATAGTGGGTTAATGTCTTTAGTTCCCATTAACATTGTTAATTTTTTATGTATGAAATTCTGAAAACTCAAATTTGTAAAGAACTTGATTTTTATTGTCATTTTGACATATTTATAGGGTGCTAAGTTATATTTTAGACAAATTTGTAGTTTTATGCAAAATTTAAAGTAAATTTGAAGAAAAACTTTACCAAAAACATAATTAAATTTGTTGTCACTATTGTGTATTCTGTTCTTATTTGTACATAACAATAAGGTTGTTAAACATATACTTAGATCTCCAGATAAATTTTTTTCTTAATAATCACTTAGTTAGCTCTCATGAAAAGCATTTTCAGTTTATACTAGATTCAGAACCAATATTTTCAGATTTGATTATCTGCCTTGGATTAAGTTAATAATTTATTTTATTGTTAAAGCTGTATTACCTAATGTTACTAGCTAAATAAAATGCTGGGTTACAGATTGTAGGAATACATCTAATATACATATTTTATTCATCCGGATTAGAAAATAATGCAAGAAAATAGATGTTCGGGTAATTTTGTCATTTAAAAATAGTTTTTTTCAGTAATTAATAAAAAATAAATGTATGAAAGCTGCATGATAATTCCAGATATCACAACAACTACTAAAACCTCCAACTACAGTAGGCTATAAATAAAATATAGTCAGGAATATTGGTGGCTGCCAATGGTTTTGATGGTTCATTATGAAAATCAGCATGGCCGATGGATTTGAAATTCCCACACCTGGTAACTTGAAGACACCCACACCTAGCATAAATGATTTCCTCCCAACACTAATGTGCAGGACATTAAGTCATTACTTCATACAGGTACAGTCATGTTTGTGTTTCCTTCCTCAGACAGTGTATTTTTTTAATACTGATATTTCTTTGATGTGCCTGTTAAGGTCTTCATAATCTAGGGGTCAATCAAGTGCATGTGTTTTAATGGAATTCTTTAAAGGGGTAGAGGTACTCTGACTATCTTTGTTGTCTCTACATATATACCTGAGTACACACACCCAATGAAAGTAAATATCTTCAGGAGTTTTATTTTAAAACATTTTGTTGTTTAATATGACATATTGCATTTGTACAAAACTGTATGCAATATATATGCTTTTTGAGGTGTACATTATATTAGGTTGCACTGTAGAAACAACAGTTTCAGTGAGGTTGTCAGTTTATGTCAGAATACACCAGATCCTGGTTGTCATAAAGACACATAGCTGGACACTTTTTGAAAAATGTATGTTATCAGTATAGGTAGTACTAAACCAAATAACTTCCGGCTGGGTCAAAGTTTGAGGTGCACCCAACTTTTGATAGAGAAGTGAACACCACAAGTCCTTGATTGGTTATAAATGTGAGTGTGTTGGTTGTAAAAAATAATAGTTTCATCTGGGTAAAAAAAAAAATGCAATTGTATTTCATCTAGTACCAATGTGTCAAGTAGCCTTGTTCTTGAAACATGTATGGCGTACCTGTAAAAAAAATACTAGAATTTTGTGCGGAACTAGAGTAGTCATAGACGCTACCCGTTACCTCAGAAACGAGCAGCTTGTCCCCCAATTTTTTCTGATTCACTTTATGTGTGAGGGGTGGTAGTATTTATATCCGTGGCGTTTATGTCGGTTGATACGCTGCGGGTAGGAGTTTTAGCCACATATGTTACTATTGTGGTCTATGGGATTTGATTTGGTAGTATACACCCTAGACAGTGTGGATACGCCCAATGTGGGTTCCTCGCAATATATAATGTAATTTATGCGAAACAGACAAAAGTGGGTATCTGGAGACTTTAATATGTCTTTAAAAAACCCGCTAGATCAATTACGGCAACTAGGATAAAGCTCAGTCGCTCGCTTGTCGTGTTTATGATTGTGAAATCGATAGATGCTATTTGTTCAAGAATAGGTAAGGGATTGTCAACAATATCTACTTTAATAAGTCAGGTAAAGTGTTCGCTTTATATTGTTAAAATCCGTTGCCTATGAAGTTTGGTCATCTATCCCGTTGGGCCATTTCTCGTTCCACCCAGTGCACCATGACTGGTATATCAAAGGCCATAGTATGTGTTTTCCTGTCTATGAGATCCCTTTTTACTAGTGGACACAATTAGTGGGTTCTCTACAATTTACGAAATGCTTGACATCCAATAACCAATGATTAATACATCAATGTGGTCTAGTGGTGTCATTAAACACAACAAACTAAAAACTATATTTATTTTCCTTTCGTCGGTGTCTGCAGGCGTGTATCATAAATGTTCATTTCAGTCTTTGTTCACAGTATTATAATAATCGATCTGTCGTCTGTGAATTCTCAGCCCTTGGTTGTGTTTGTCTGTTGACGTGGAGGTACACGTGGTCTCAATCAACACTCGATGACGTGTCAACATACTGCACAGTATTATTGTGGTGTAGATATTCATAAGTGTTGTCATCATTGTCATCAGTATTATAGCGGTTAAAATTGTTATTAGCGTTAGCAGGGTTAACATTAGCACTAGCGTTATTAACGTTAACATCTCTGATGACATAATCTCCATCATCATCGGTGTTTTGTTTGTCTTTTGCACGTTTTATCAATTAAATATTAATAGCAATAATTATATTAAGTATTTGTCTAATATATACGTCGTTAAATAAAACATTTACTTCCTTTTCTAACTAATGTGTAGCTTTCAATCTTTAGATATAAAATAGTTATAAATTAAGGTGTGTTGTCTATTCCATCTTTTGTGTTAGTAGTGGCCATTGTTTATAGTGTTGGGTTTGTTAGTAGTTGTTTCATGTGCGACTGTGACATTTCACGCAGGACTGATGACTTGACACCGAGACATTCACGGCATGCTTTTGGACTACGACCTTTATAACTAGATTTTCCTAATTGTCACATTACGATCAACTTTCATCAGAAATAGACATTCATAGATTCATAAAAAATATACTTGTGCTTAATATTCTGCAAGGAATACGAAGTGGTTTTATATTTGATATAATGTTTACACTGCTACATTTCAAGGGTGTCTTAGCAAACAGACACTGCGGGTGTCTGGTTAGAGCTTTATATTTATTTATAATAGTATTTCATATTGGTATTGATATTTGGACATAGTCAGTCCTATAGTTTAGGTCAATCGTGAGTTTGTATTATACGTGTGTTCGGAAGTGTTAAAATTTCTATATGTGATAGTAAAGAATGTTTATATTATATTTTATAGGTTTTTCATATACGATGTACTGAAATAAACTTTGCAACCACGAGAAGTTTTGAATTTACTTCTGCTCCGGTTTACAATAATTGTCGTTGTCATCATCATCATCATCGTCATCGTTGTCGTCGTCGTCGACGTAATTATCATTATCAAGATTAAAGCAGGCCTCAAAATAAGGCAGAATGGGGTAATCAAAATGGGTCGTCTGAGTCTAGCTCCAATATTGTCGATTACCTGCAAGTCCATCAAGTAACCAATCGATCTCATGAAACATTATCGAATTGTTCTAAGAACTCAACTTAATGTGTTCAGTTTTAATTATTCTTTTTAAAACACTTTTAAAATGTATGTTTGAAATCAATTCACTCTGCCGAAAGAGAACACTAAAATGATCCTTAAAAACACATGTCCAGGGATCAGTCAACCGAAGGCTATTGGTGCAAACCCGGAACACACTCTTATGGAATCTTCACTCATGTTCACATTAGAAAGAAACAAATGCTTTATTTAACGACGCACTCAACACATTGTATTTACGGTTATATGGCGTTAGACATATGGTTAAGGACCACACAGATTTTGAGAGGAGACCCGCTGCCGTCACTCATGGGCTACTCTTTCCGATTAGCAGCAAGGGATCTTTTATTTGCGCTTTCCACAGGCAGGATAGCACAAACCATGCCCTTTGTTGAACCAGTTATGGATCAGTGGTCGGTGCAAATGGTTTACACCTACCCATTGAGCTTTGCGGAGCACTCACTCAGGCTTTGGAGTCGGTATCTGGATTAAAAATCCCATGCCTCGACTGGGATCCGAACCCAGTACCTACCAGCCTGTAGACCGATGGCCTAACGATGACGCCACCGAGGCCGGTCTGTTCACATTAGAGTCAGATTGATAAACTGGACTAACTTTCAGTGAAGGTGAATGAAGGTATAAATATTAGCTGGTTTGCTATCCTGTCTGTTTTTTGCAAAGAACTGTTAATCACTGGACATTCATTTCATTTTAACTTATTTTCGTGCTTATATCCAATTAAGGTTCCAGCACGCTGTCCTGGACACACACCTCAGCTATCTGGGATGTCTATCCAGGACAGTGGGTTAGTTGTTACTTGATTAGTGGTTAGTGACAGAAAAGAGGGTGTAGTGGCCTTATACCTACCCAGTGAACCCTTAAGAACTCGCTCTGGGTTGGAGCCGGTACCGGGCTGCGAACCCTGTACCTACCAACCTGTAGTCCGATGGCTTAACCATTTTGTATGTAAATAGTATCAAACAATTTAAATGAATCAAAAGGTTTTATGTATAGAAAAATATTTAATATGAGAATCCAATGTACATTAAAGCATGGATTGGGAGTTACCTTATATAAACGATGATCATAGCAACAACCACCGTGACTATCAGAAGTGCACCAATGACACCACCTACATCAGCTTCAACTAAGAAACAACACTAATAATATGTGTGTGAAGGAGATATACATAAAAATGACGATACTAATAATTTATTCATACAAATACGTATATATGTAGTTATATTCATGTAACTATCCCTATAAGGCCATTACAAAAAATCTTCAATGTTGTTTTATATTTTTAAATACATATGCCTGGATGATGTAATCCTAGTATTTGCTTTTGTTTTCACAACATCTCAAAACCATTGCACTGACAGATTTGTAAGCACGTGAAAGAGAGCCACACTCCATCCCTTATCACTGATATTATAATATGGTATGATGTTTATATTTCATTGGATTACAATGTTGTAATAACTGCTACCTTAAGATGAAACTGTAATCATGTTGATGATATACATTATGTTTTACAAGTTCGATGTAGCTCGACCAGTATAACACTCGAAATGGACGATAAAGAGCAGTTGTATTGCATTCCGTAGTGTTGATAGAAGAAACACAATACTTCATTTCTTGTTTTGTTTTGACATGAACAGATTTCAGGAATTATCAGTCAAATTAAATTGTGTTTTATAGTTTATATTTACTTTCTTGTATCTATTTTGTCACATTTGTAATGCATTCTTTATTGTTAGGATTGTAATTTCACTATTCCTAGGTGGACGTTTGTTTGAAAATACAAGTATTAACATTATTACCAGGGGAATCTGATGGCGAGTTTGTCTCTTTGTAGAAACAGTTGAGACTGACACTGATGAGGAGGCCAATTCAGAGTTTGTTCTTTCTGGGCGCGTGGAGCTGCCTGATCGGGAACTGGAGCTGATACTTAAGCTGGACGTTGATCTTGGAGTTGGGCTGCTAGCTGTGCTGGTATTTGAAGTGATAGTTGAGCTGGTAGTGAAGCTAGTGGTTCCGTCAGTATCAGAACCAGAAGATGAACTAATTGTTGAGATGGTGGGTGATGTCTCATTTGGCGAGTAACACTGAAGGCTAAAACTAACTGTAGGAATCAACGAGAAGAACATATTGTTAGTATGTGCCTATTACATGTCGGTAAACTAGTCTGAAGTCCATGAGTTTGAAATCTGAGAGGTATAAGTACACATACCAACCAGGTAGGAACATTGAAGTATGTTCATGCTGTTACATTTTACCCTGTTTTCACATGGAGCTAAATTGACCAAACGGTCGTGATCTAGATGTACATTAATACAACTTATACAAATTTGAGGACGTGTCGTATGCATGCGCGTGTTTATATTAACACACTAGTGTGTGATTTCAGCGAAGTATGTGGTTATATTCATTTTTAAAACGGCGCGAGAGGTAGCCGAATGGTACAGCCCTCGCTCGGTGCGTGGTCGACCTGGGATCGATCCCCGTCGGTGGGCCCATTGGGCTCTTTCTCGTTCCAGCCAGTGCACCACGACTGGTCTATCAAAGGCCGTGGTACGTACTACCCTGTCTGTGGGATGGTGCATATAAAATACCCCTTGCTGCTCATGGAAAAAGAGTAACCCATGAAGTGGCGACAGCGGGTTTCCTCTCTCAATATCTGTGTGGTCCTTAACCATATGTCTGACGTCGTATAACCGAAAATAAAATTTGTTGAGTGCGTCATTAAATAAAACATTTCCTTTTTCATAAAAACAAAAATGGATAGAAAGGCTGTATAAATTAAAAGTGTAATCATAATTATTATTATTATTATTATTATTATTATTATTATTATTATATTATTATTATTATTATTAACTACAACAACATATTAAGTACGCAATGATGTGTCATATATACTGATATAAAGAAGTGAAGACCAAATTTAGTTTACTAAGAGCGTTGTAATGTCGGCATTTAATACAAATGTGTAATGTGAGACTGAATGTCAGTGGGGAATAGAAACTGTAATCTATTAACTTAACATGCTAA
Organism: Gigantopelta aegis; assembly: GCF_016097555.1. Taxonomy (NCBI): domain Eukaryota; kingdom Metazoa; phylum Mollusca; class Gastropoda; order Neomphalida; family Peltospiridae; genus Gigantopelta; species Gigantopelta aegis. The sequence goes on along the minus strand of NC_054713.1, from coordinate 16,153,007 downwards.
TTCGGCTCGAAATAAACACGTGTGGCTTTTTATATACATTTTTTGTGTGTTTTCTTGCACGATAATGATTAGGTATGATTAGAATATCCAAATGACATGTGTGTTCGTATATCTAAAGCAAACACAGTCAAGAGTTTTACACTAAATATACCAATAACTAGGCACTGTCAAACGGACTTTCATATATCTGGAAGTATCACAACTTTTAAGATCTGGCTAATCAAACGTGTTAACAAGATTCTATACCTGAAGTAGCTACATTGTATATTTGCATGCAGTACGTCGTGTCTTGGCATCCAGCTATTGTCTTCAGCTTCATGAGGATGGCTCCAGATTTAATAATTCGGTGAAAATTGGTGATAGGTCTTCATTACTGCAGTTGTGAATTAGTGTCCGCTGTGACTCAGCTACCAGTATACTGAATTCTGATTGACAGCCGTCGTCTGGATATTTAATAGTATTAATACCAATCAAAATTTCATATTTTGTCTCAAGTGAACAGCTGCAGGTGGTTGCTGTGTTGGCAGGTAAGAACGCATCAAGATAGAACCCTGTAACATCACTGATAGTTTCATCTTCGCACAAGTGTATCACTGAAACGACGAAAGGTAAATAATGATGATAATGATAATGACGACGATGATGATAATAATAATCATAATAATCATAATAATCATAATAAAGGCAGATTCATTTAGTCCTCTAAATGTTTTGAGATTCAGTTACTTAAATTGTTGATCTTCATAGATCTGATTAAATCTAACGTTATTGTGTGTCCAAATAATCTTTAATTCAACCAATAACAACATCTCTGGTATAACAAGTGACAGAAGTAATAACGTGCTGGTAATGACTTTTCGCGGTATAAAGTTAAGTGAACATGAAACACCGTTCGTTTCTCTCCCTTTTACTAACGGAAATCATGCAGGAGATTCAATTAAATGTTACGTAAATCAGGTTACTTTGCTTCTAATATCAATAATATTTGTGTGCAACCTAATTCACCAGTTCTTAATATGATCTATTTATTTACGAAATTAAATACTTGTCTTAAATAACTACGTATTCCTAGTCTCTTATTATTATGTTGTTGTTTGTTATTTGTTTTTCATATTCTCCCATACTGTTTGACAAATAGCAAAATATTGTAATAAGTTTATCATGTTGTATTATATAAATTATACAATCAGCATATCTATAATCGTATATGATTTTATTACCGTTTAGATAAATTTCATGCGTTTTGATTGGTCAATAGCTAATGCATACTACAGGTACACCGTGTCATTTGCGGGAAAATACAGGATTTGCGGAAAAATACAGAATGTTGCGGGTCAACGAAATGTCACGTGATTTGCTTGACTGGGTGTACGAAAATACAAACTGCGGATGAGACCGATGAAATTTTCTCCAACACGCCTCACTGATTAAACTTATTAAAAGTCTTGAATTCATTATGAATGGGAATACCACAACTCGGTAAATTTATTTTTCCTATTTATTTGAAGATTTCTTGAGCACGTTTGGCCAAACAATGTGCTAGATTGTAGTTTTTCGCGTATTAAAAGGTAATGCTAGAATATAGCATTGCGTAATCAGTAACCGTGTTAGAACTTGATCTAATTATCACGAACATATTTTAATTCATAACCTGACATGCTTTTTTACAAGTTCTACAAGTTAGTACAACACAACAAATATTTTTGTTTGGCTGCGGGTGTTCAATTTTGTTTTTCCGATACGATTACAACATAAACATAAACGTTTAAAACACGCAAGATAATAAAGCGTTAAGAGTTGTCTCCCTTTGCAAAACACAGGGTTTGAAATTTTCAGGGTGAAACCACCAGGAGTCCTTGTTGACACTCTTAATACCCAAACAGTAAACAAACCAAAAAAAAAAAAAAAAAGCAGAAAAAATCCTGTCAATGTTGAAACTACAATACTAGTATTTTGTTATTTTGGTGTTTATAATTATTGTAATTCTATGCATTAAATCCAAATTTGTTATTTTAGCGTATGCTTATTACGTACCTGGAAAATAACTAGTTTGTGTTGCTTCTATTAGGCAAGCCCTGTTCGCTGAAATAAGGCAATTAATAATAATAATTATTATTATTATTATAATTATTATTATTATTATTATTATTACTATTGTGATGATGATGCTGATGATGATGGTGATAGAAATGTAGTTTGAATTCTGAAATGAAGCAGCTTATTGATACACTATTGATGTATGGACAGTGTTTATTACAATAACACAAGACATGTATAAAGTGTAAAAGAGGATTGTGTACGTGCTGTCATGATGTATATCTTGAGTGGAATTAGGGGTAGATGCAGAAGGTCTGGCTCCAACTGAACAATTCAACCACAGTAGTCTTTCATACAGTAGCACACAATGAGGTAAGATATTGCACCAGGTAGGTATGGTTACCCTCTTAGATTATAACATAGATATACATGTAGTTGTCGCAGACCAAAGACAATTTTATGGGAACACATTCGCAGACGGGTGGTGTAGATCGGCGAGCGTCTAGGTCGCTCTGCATCTGTCACATATTTTATGGAGACCAAGCTTAAAACCAACAAATAATATTTAGAAAGTACTGGTCTAAGTATACATACCTTGAGTCGAATCATTTAGAAGGTCTAAGTATACATACCTTTAGACGAATCATTTAGAAGGTCTAAGTATACATACCTTTAGACGAATAATTTAGAAGGTACTGTCTCAGTATGCAAACCTTGAGATGTATAATTTAAGTAATCTCAGTATACATACATTGCGACGAATAATTTAGAAAGTACTGGTCTAAGTATACAAACTTTGAGACGAATAATTTAAAAAGTACTCCCTTAGTATACATACCTTGAGACGAATCAGCTGCTAGAATAACAGTAAGCACATACATTAGCCAAACCGAGTTACAATTCATGTTTTACTGTTGATTCGCGGTTATACGCCATTCTGTTGTATAATACTGGTATAAGTTCTGTTATCATCGTATAAGGAGTTGCATCAACACTCAGTCATAGTTCTCTGGTATTTATGCTTTACAAGTCTAAACGTTTGATGGGAAATGCGTACTAACATGCTACTCTCTATGTTAGTGATCAGTGCGTTCTCATTCTGACACCTGCTGAAACAGGAAGAATATGAAATACCTTATGTTTACAGGGGTAAACAGGTCCATAGTAGAGATGTACACTGTTCGAGTCTGACAATGTGAATGGAAATGCATACTAACATGTTTGTCTCTGTGTCAGTGTTCAGTGTATTCTCATTCTGACACATGCTGAACCAGGAAGAGTATACAATTCCCTATCTTTACAGGGGTATGACTGCAGTGTAGTCGTTCAGTTATCGCTGGCATTTCGAGTTCATTCAATAGAAACCTGTTCGGCGGGTTTTGTATGGTGTTGACTTAATTACATTTTGACCTTCATGAGTAAAGTTATGTGTTTATGTGTTAAAGTTATTAATATGTGGTGTTGGTATGTTTGTACCCTCCGCCTGCTGGTGCTCTCTTGCACCTGCTAGAGCAGGTGGTCCCTTCTCCCATCCATCCCAATCGTTTCATGTCCTGGGCGGAGGAACCGGCCGAAGCCGCCACATGTGCCCATGACAGGCGTGCGCTAAACCAGCTTGCTCTGAATGTGCACGTTAGTCCCTATAACATAACTTATGTTTGTATATATTGTACGAAAAAATCCTGTTGTCATCCTGTCACTGTAAATAACTAGTGTACAATAAAAACCTCATACGCTGTCATTTGACGGCCTGAGTGTACCGAAATAAAGTTTAAAAGTTTCAAGGTGATGGGAGGTTACCGGCACGTTAATACAGTTACTCAAACTCAGTGGGCCGATTAGACTATTTCTCGTCCCACCTGGTGCATCACAACTATATCAAAGGTGGGACGAATGCTCATAGTCATTTTTGTCAAGGCCTGCATCCCTAGCGGTGGAAACTTTATGATAGCATTGCAGGACTCACAGCGTTCTCTAATTAAAAATGTTAAACACCTAATAGCCGATGTGTGCTTGTTCTGGGGTGTCATTAAACATTCATTCATTAATGTTTGCCAAAAGTTATTGATTACTTGTCACGATCGGTTGTCATTATTGTTGTACGGAACGAGCCGATCTCATGTCTACCACCAATTCAATTCAATTCAATTCAATTTATTGAATAATATCAAACAAACTTTTGTCAGCAAACAGATAAAAATTTTTTTATAAACCCACATAAAACCCCCACACAACATACAACATCAATAGCAACAACAGCAATTAATTACTATATAATAATAAAGAATGCTATAAAAATAAAATGGTCAAAGTACTTGGAAATAAATGAATAATTATTATAATAATAACAAACGGAGACAAAAATGTTATTATATTTGTAGGAATAAAATTACAATATAATAATAAAGAATGTTATAAAAATAAAATGGTCAAAGTACTTGGAAATAAATAAATAAAATTAATGCTCCACTGATAGCCGGACAAGAACTCGACGTTTAGGAATATAGCCGTCAATAAAGTTAATACGTGGTTAAGAATATTAATATCATCATTATTGTATGACATAATAAATATAAATTGTAAATTGCTAGTTAGAGTAGAGAAGTCGGAAAGGAGTTTAACTCATCAAATAGTTGTTGCCTTTCAACACAATGAATAGGGCAGTCTAAAATAAAATGTTTTTCATCTTCCACAGCTTGAGAATTACAAACAAAAGAAGTCCTCTGTCCAATTAGTGTTTGTATGTTTACAGAATCTTCTAAGTTCAATATGAATATTGTGTGCACTGATTCCCATTTTAGGAAAATGTCTGCGTTGTTCGATGTTTGGCGTGCAGATCAGGTAGCTTTCTAATTTAAACTCCGATTTAAATATACTGTGTGTTCTGAGTTTAGAAGCATTGTTTTGAATAGTATCTGACCAGAATTTTACATATGTCGACTTGAGTTCTTGTTTGAACTTATGTGTATCTCTGTTAGGATATAAAGAACCCTGACTGTCCCATATTTGACCAAAGCCGAAATCGATCCACATCATTTGTATATAAAATGTCCAGTTTAAATTAGAGGAGTTATTAGAATAATATGATTCCAAGTACGCCTTATGCAGTATTGACGAACAAGCTTGTATTCCCAATTTAAACAAGTATTTTGCTACATGGAGTAAACATATAATAAGAAGTGGGTGTTGGCCAAGTTCACCGCGTATAGCATCATGGGTGCTTATTTTTTAACGCCAAGCAGGTATTTCGTTTGAACACTTTCGAATGGAGTATTGTCTACTTCTTTGAGATAATAGGGGCTCCAAACCTCAGAGCAATACATTAAAATGGGAAATATTAAGCACTGAAATAACTTTAAAGCTGTCGATATATTGTTTCTAACATCAATTTGTTTTAGTTCACAAAGTGTATCACATGCGCTTTTAAAGTTACTGGAGGCAGTAAACAATCATCTTCATAAATCAAGGCTAATATTTGTTCCTCGTATTCAGCCTTGATACATGTAGTCAAGATTACTGATATCCACTACTAGCGCCCTCTATTGGAAGAAAATGTGTAACACCGATTATGTCCCTTACACGATGACATCGCTGACCAATCACAGCATCGGTAACATGTGACAATCTTGAAAACAATATCAAAAATTAACCGCCGGACTCTGACGCTGCCATCTTTGTTACAATAACAAGGGAATCTATAAGGAGCGTTGCGATTCGTTGCAATCAGATCTCATCGCATCCAATGAAATTTAAGCATTTTGTGGCACGATTTCTTGACGACATGTATCAAGGCTGAATACGAGGAACGAATATTAGCCTTGATTTATGAAGATGGTAAACAATATGCCTAAGTAACAATAAAACTGAACAATGTTAATAGCAATTGTATCGTATGTAAAACGAAATCTTTTTATAAGCTTGCCACCTTTTTTAATACAATAATCTTTGTTTTTGACAAGTTGACAGTAAGTCCCTATTTTTTATAATTGATACTAAGAAAGTCGAGAGAGTTTTGTAATCCCAACTGAGATTTTGACAATAAAATAACATCATCAGCAAACATGAAACTGCTTAACTGTTTATCGTATAAAGACACTGGGTCACAGTTTTGTGTAAAAATATTCGGTAGATCATGAGCATACAGGTTGAAAAGTAGTGGACTCAATACGTAACCTTGTTTCGCTCCCACATTAGATTGGAAACTGTTGCTGTGCTATTTAGTAAGTTTAATACAGTACTAGACATCAGACTGCAAACTTTTTAAAGTGTTTAAAGCTGCCATCAATGTCTGCAAGTAAAAGTCTGTACATCAACGCATCCCTTGATATAGAATCAAATGCAGCTTTAAAGTTACAAAAGGAGCATAATAAATATTTATTTGGTCCTTTAGTATATTTTTCAACCAAGGTCTGTACGACTTTCTTTTTTGAAACCAATCTAGAAGCTGGAATTAAATGGTGCGACTCTGCAAAATCAATGATCCTATTATGTATGATACTGCAAAATAACTTCAAAATATTGTTTCCTACAGTGACACCTCTGTAATTATCTGGGTTGTATTTATCTACTGTTTTATGAACGGGTGTTAAGAAGTTACATCTCCATGAATTTGGCAAAATGTCGTTCACCAAAATGAGGCTGAAGATCTTACACAGGACATATCTAGATATAGCGCTAAAGTCAATGAATTTCGTTTAACACAATAACACACAGGAAACACATAATCAACACATTAATAAGTTCGAACACAGCGTGTTAGAAATACGTAAAGGGTTGTGCATAATCACTTAGTATAATCATCAGTTGCATGCAATAAATTGCTGATTCATGTTTGAAATGACCTGATATTTTTAATTCAATTTCGGAGCGACTCCCATCTGTCAATGTTATAAAATAAAGTTTCAAGGCTATGGATGAAGCTGCTAATGCTGACTGAAACATTTGCTTTCTGGTGACGTTTTGAATTATCACGGCTTGACCATGTTTGATGATTCCATTGTGAATGACTATTAGATGAACTGCTTTTCTACTGATTTGAGAATTGGAATTGGAACACTCTCCAAGATACGGTGACGTAGAATTCAAGTTCTGCTGTACGCTTAGCAAAGAAGGGAATTTAGAAATATTTTAATTGTGTGAAAAGAAAGAAGAAAGTTCGTGTTTCCAGTCAAAATGTGGCACCAAATACCAGGTATTGGTGTGAACTAACCGTTATACACGTGGAATTCTGACAGAGAAACTGTACTGTACAAATGTAAAGTGGCATCCATCATCCTACAACAAAAACATTTGTAAATAATTTAAGTTTGGTCTGAAAATAAGTAGAAGTGTTTTTGAAATAACAAAATAAAAACGCAACTATTTTTGGGTGCAATTTAGAAAACAATCCATTCAAAAATAAATAACTTGTAGTAAGTTCCATAGTGTGAACATTTTAAAAAGGCGATCCTTGTGGGAAGGATTATAGCATTTGTTTTAAACAATAGACATTATTTTTTTCGAGACAATTTTTTATTAATTTTTTTATATGTATTGTAGTTTTTGTTGATGGTGGTAGTGTGTCTATGTATGTGTGTGCGTGCGTGCGTGTGTGCGTGTCCGTGCGTGTGCGCGCGTGTGTGTATGTGTGTGCGTGCGTGTGTGTGCGTGCGTATGTGTGTGTATGTGTGTGTATGTGTGTATCTGTGTGTGTGCGTGTGTGTGTGCGCGTGTGTGTGCGTGTGCGTGTGTGTGTGCGTGTACGTGTTTGTGTAAACCCCAGGTTTATTTGTTTACATTTGTCTTGTGCATCACCAGGAACTTTCAATGGAGTTCGTTTTTGTAATTAACTACAGTCCGAACCACATTGTTAACAACTACAATAAATTGTTCTCCTACCTATAATTACCGAGATATGTTACTCACATTTTATCCAGACAGAAATCGTGAAACAGCATTACAACGACACAAATCCCACATTCTAGATGATGAACATGCCATTAATCTCGACTTTGCTTAGATCTCCTACTAGGACAAAAACATGCATTTTCAAGAGGGGTTGAAGCATCCTAAGTACGTGACGTCATGACGTCATCACGAGTACTATTATACCGCAACGTCGTTTCACCCCTCTTCGGAGGGTTGTGTGCAGAAGCTTCTTGGGTTGTGTCACCATCTGCCTGTACAAAATTCTCCAGCAGGTGGGATACTGTGTTTTTTTTCAGCTGTTGGGTTAAAACTCAGTTTGTGTATGTCAATCACTGCTTCTAAGTTAATCTCCGCCCTTGAAGATCGTGATAGTTTGACTTTTGCCATCTTGCATACCTTAAACCTTAAATACGTGCCTAATAGCACTTAATAAAACCAGTCCTGCCACTCCGCCCTTGAAGATCGTGCTGTCATCAGCATAGTTTGGCATTTGTCATCTTGCACGGATCTGTTAACCCTAAATACGAGCCTGATAGCAATCAATACACCAGTCCTGCCATTTGTAATAAATGTCATAGTGTCTGTTATCAAAAACAAATATGGTTCTTACGCAATACATATTTGCAATTCCATTTCATTTGGTCCCACTGTGTCAAGTAGCCTTGTGCTTGAAACATGTCCTACACTGTTGTCTGAAACTGGGGGCGTTTCAAAATAATCCGGTTGTATTGAAAATGAGTCATGAAAGACTCCACTTTCTTCAGTTAATACGTTGGGTGAAGGTTTGTATTATTCACATTTATGGGTCATAATTTGGTTGATGTATTGCATATAGTGTTTTTGAACCACATACATTAACTATGTCGCCAATGGCTTTTATTTGGTATAGTACAACCTGTCCAATAGTCGATGTAGTTTTCGTGCTGGGGTGTCGCTAAACATCTAATATATTCTAGTACAACCTGCAGTTTAATTTTTAGGTCAAAGTTCTTTATTGTGTCACTGCCCTGGTGTATCGTGTGTGAAATGTTGTTTATAGTTTGATGAAACATCAACTTGACAGATCATGTTATAACACAGATTTGTTTTACTAAACATACACGTTTTCCTCTCTGTTTTCCCCTATCTACCAGATGATTGACCTGCTCATTCTAACCCAGAGTACAGGTGTTAACATCGTCGCTTATGTGTTGTTAGTTTCTATAGTACAACCTTGAAGTTTATTTCCAGATTGAAGATCGCAATTGTTATTACGATAGTCTATTACGGTGCTGGTGACGTATGTTGTTCATAGTTTGATGAAGCATCAACTTGACAGATCATGTTACACAACAGATTTGTTTTAATAAATATACACGTTTTGTTTTTTCTTCTCTCTTTCTATAAATTGACACACCTGACCATTTTAATCCAGAGTATATGTGTTAGACATGTAACAGTACAGTTGTTAGAAGCAGCAGTAAAGGAGTCTTGTGACGACCAGTATATTAACTCTGTATTAACAGCTGTGGTAAGTAAATTACGTTTCACAAATCTCGACTCCACTATAGGTAAATAAAATTCATGTTAGTTTTAATACAATTGGACATTCTTTTCTTCTTTTTTTGCTCCTAATATAAGTTGAATGTGATATGACAGAAAACGATTATACCAGGCAAACAGTTTGAGAGTGCATGGTCTCCTGTGCTCGCCACAGAATCCAGCGCATCAATCTATATTTTTGGATGTGCATAATTGTATATAATTCAGATGGTTTAATAATAATTAAAACAATATGCTGCTTATGCCGAGATAGAGGATCTGAAAAGGTATTTTTGTCTGTCTGAAAACATTTCGTAATATGTCTGCCCAACTATTGGTGATGTGTGAGCTGGGCAGTATATGATGAAAACAAAACATGTTTTAAGTCAGTTAGGCTGGTAGCACCTGGGCAGTGTTTTTTTTCTTCTATTTTTACGTAAAATACATTCCTAAAGGTTAAATTTAAAGGGCATTTTGTTAACAAATGTATTTCGTCCTCTACACGCTGATTACACAGACATCATAATCTATCTTTTCTCACAATGTTCCGTTTTCTAGTCTGTAAGCGCAAATCGATAATCTTGTAATTCCCTGTCTAAAATTTGCGTTTTTAATATGTTAGGTAATACGCAACTACACATTTGTCCTTAATGTGTTTGTATAATTGAAGGTGGTAAGTAAATTACGTTTCACAAATTTCGACTCCACTATAGGTAAATAAAATTCATGTTAGTTTTAATAAAATTGGAACATTCTTTTTCTCTTTTTTTGCTCCTAATATAAGTTGAATGTGATATAACAGAAAACGATTATATGAGGCAAACAGTTTGAGAGTGTATGGTCTCCTGTGCTCGCCACAGAATCCAGCGCATCAATCTATATTTTTGTATGTGCATAATTGTATATAATTTAGATGGTTTAATAATAATTAAAACAATATGCTGCTTATGCCGAGATAGAGGATCTGAAAAGGTATTTTGTCTGTCTCAAGACATTTTGTAATATGTCTGCCCAACTATTGGTAATATGTGAGCTGGGCAGTATATGAGGAAAACAAAACATGTTTCAAGTCACTTAGGCTGGTAACACCTGGGCAGTGTTTTTCTATTTTTATGTATAATACATTCCTAAAGGTTAAATTTAAAGGGCGTTTTTAATATGTTAGGTAATCCGCAACTACACATTTGTCCTTAATGTGTTTGTATAATTGAAGGCTTTCCGATTCTTTCAATTTTGTTGTTAGGTACTTGTTGTAATTATTGTTAGTAGTTCTCTTTAAACTGTCAGCAATTGATTTTATATGTTTTTGTGTGTTTTGAAGTATAAGTGGATCAGTGTCATTTTTAGCAAACATGCATGGGTTATAGGCATGCCACCCTATGTTCTGTTGCATGTGTAGTGTTTTGCTGCACGGTATTGCATCATAGAGAATAGTTCTTGTTAATTGCACATTTTCTAAGTATGCCCGGTGTCAAGGGGATCCTATAATACCCGTAACTGAATAAAACACGATTATCCAAATATCTCTCCTAACTGTATATCTATTAGATCTCTCTGTATCGGGCAGTCCAATACCCGAGTGGCTCGGCTCTAGGTATAATCAGAGATAAGATCTTATATAAAGTACATAATATAGAACGTTTAGTTCACTAGAAAACACAACAAAACGCAATACACTTTGGAATCTGTATTAACCTTACGCTGACAAATATATTTGCCGCAGTTAATTAATTAACAACAACAATAATAATAACAACCCAGAACTAATCACTTAATTAGTTAATCACTAGGTGTCTAGTTTACACAATATTCTAATCACTTCACCGTGATACAACACGCACACGTGTGATAATTGAGAAACGCTGCCAGGGGAACTTAATTAATAAAGGAATTACAACTCTATTCCTAACTGGTTAATTTTTAATTAACCCTTAACTACTCATTCAGTAACCTTGTAATACAGAATTAATACTGGTACATATCAAAATAAAGACAATAACCTACAGTTTACCTAGGTCCTCTAGGATGACTGGTTAAGCTTTAATATTTTGGACAGTGAAGCCTACAATTTACTTCGTCAGATTACCGGAAACACTGTCTAAATAATATTGGTATAATACAGTATTAAAATATTTAAAGTCACATCAATCACATCAAGGTTATTACAACAGAGCAGAAAAATATATTTACCACTTCCGGACTGAACTTGTATATTTCGTTCAGTGGACGACGTCCGTTCCCCAGCAGCCTTCCAAGGTTTCTCCCCGATATATCTAAAATCCTAGCTATATATTACAAAAGCCGAATATCGCCTGGGGGCACATCGCGGTACTCCCCCTATCATGTGATATTTCCACAGCGACCAAGACGGAATATTTTCTAGATGGTCAGACTAGCTGTCGCCATTCCGCTAGGAATACAAGGTCGTAAAACAGAACTCGCGGAGGTATTACGTAACTACTGGCCACATGGCCTCCACACCTGGTCTGGGTGTGTATTAGGGCGCAGCTCTACCACCGTCGCGCGGGGGTATTACGTAACCAAGCTGCACACGGCCCTCTAAAACAATTAACATCGCCACATGCGAAAAAAATAAGAGCATGTTCCATCACACCCGGTATTTATAAATATGTATATGTATATTATTAATGAGTGGATAGCAGCCGAGTTTGCTTTTGCATGCAACACTGACACTGCTTTTCTCAACTTGAAGGTTTAGCTTACAGGAGTTTGTATGTATGTATTTTGTAATGATTCTGATTCTAGTATATCAAAACATTTGTGTTGGTCATATTGTTTTATTTTGTAGTGCAGTTCAGTATCCAAAAGCTCATAATTGTAAAGGATTATAGGTTTAATGAGGGCATCCACTAGGTTGTTGTAAATATGTGTTGGCGGGTTTAGTCCAATAAAAACCATGTCCAGTTTAAAAAGAGATTTGGATCCTTCTTATAGAGTTCCGTTTTTGTTTGAGTAAAATTTCCTATTGAGTTTAAGACAGCATACGAAATAAGTGTAGCTATTTTTCTGGCATACTTCATACTGACATTAGAAAAACTTGCTATTTGTTGCAGTTTTGCCCTTTTGTATTATTATACAGTTTGATTTTGATGGATTTGTGCCATAATTCACAAAAGTTGCCAGGAGTGTGCATGCTCTTTTGAAGTCCTACTGTAGATTCTGACACTAATAGTAGGTCGACAGCCCATAACAAGTGTGATAATGTTTCGTTTTGTAGTGTAACTGGTGCACATTTCTCTGGTAAAAAAGTTAGATTGTCAATAAATATATTGAACATAGTTGGACTCCTATATTGGAATTGAATGGTTCTGTTACATCTTTTAGGAAATTAACTGCCATTTCAGACTTATTATACATGGGCTTAATGATAGTGTATAACTTCCCACCAATGCCCAGTCGCAATATCTTAAGCAGGAGCCCTTCGCTCAAAACTGTTTTAAAAGCTTTTTGGGAATCTATAAAGCATATGTAAAGTGTTTTACGTATTTTTTTTATAATAAATATATTGTCAGTTGTTCTCTGTTTGCTAAAGCCAGACTGGTTTTCTGACATTAGATTTTTGTCTTCCAGGCACTTAGTTAGGCAGTTATTTAAAATAGAGTAGAATAATTTACCAAGACAGCTGCAGATTGTTGTTCCTCGATTATTTCTATTTTTATGAATTAGGGGATAAATATGTTGTATTTGCGGACGTCCATGCTGGTTATACAGTCGCAAATTGAGTTTTACTGGCGACGTGGAGTGGAGTCGGTAAAATGGAGTTGTATTACATGTAAAAACATATTTTTTAGTCTGCTTGCACTATAATTATTTTATAAGTGTAGCCATGGTGACCCTATTTCTCTTTATTTGATCCTTATATGCGTCGACTTATTGTCTCTTGCGGTAAAACGAAATGAGCATACGCATACGAATAAATAACCAAATGTACACCATAGATGAATACGGATACGATACAAACTTTACTTTAGGTGGATTAGAACGAACGTTATCAGAACTATTAAAAACGCTTAAAACATTTAGCCAATGTTCTGGACTTATGCTTAATGCAGACAATGGTGTGACCACTTGGTTTGGCTCAAAAATAGTTTCAAATCAAAAACTTTATTATCACAAACCGCGGCATTGGTCAAAAGAACCATTTAAAATTCTCAGAATAATATTTTTGACAGATCTATGTCAAATGTTTTATCTCAATTTTAAAAAAACAGAAGCTATCAAAAACAAGAAGAATACTATTTTCTTGGTCTAACAGATCTTTAACAATAAATGGAAAAATAACTATAATTAAATCGCAAATTTTTCCTCTCTTTATACTCTTATTCGTTCCTCTTTCTGATCCAGATAAAACTTTGTTCAAGAAATTAAATACACTGTTTTATAAATTTATCTGGAACGGTAAGAGGGAGACAATTAAGCAAATAATGTTAATGAATTATTATAAAAATGGCGGGCTGAAAATGATAGTTCCAATATCTTTTTGCAAATATATGAAAGTAACGTGGTAATTTCATATGGATCGTTGCAAAAACAAACTAAAACGTTATTATTAGAATTTGGGTGTAAAATGTACTTACATTCCAAAATGCATTCCAAATCTATTTTAGAAATACGTCTTATCTGATTTCGCAGTGACAAAGAAAATTAAAATATAAAATATAAAAGATATACTTTCCCCAAATGGGAAAATTCTAAAATTTCTAACGCTACAAAGAGAATTTAATTTATATGGTAATTATTTGCTTGATTTCAGATTAATTAACTACATTCCCGAACACCTGTTACATAGAATAAGAGGACAGAAAATATTTTTTGATATCCTAGATGATGATTCTTTAGTAACAAAGCTGCAATAATAATAAAAATAAACAAAATTGTAAAGTCATATATAATTTATATTTGAAGAACATTCAGTCATCCATGTCAAACAAGAGCTGCAAATGGTCAGACAAACTTAATAATGACATTACTGAAACATTTCTGTCTCAATGTTTTGAAATACTACGAAAAGCCACAATAGATACAAAAAACTCGGAATTTCCAGTTCAAACGTGTGCATCGCATTCTGACAACAAATACTTACCTACAGAGATGTGGTATACAAAGTGTGGATTTAAGTACTTTTTGTAGTGAAGAAGCTGAGTCATTAGTTTTTTTTATCATTACTCTCATTCTTAAACGTGTTGACAACAATTTGAAACGTAGTTTAAAGATAAAACAGGTTTGTTGTAAATCTTAATATAATCGATATGTTACCTGGGAATCCTATCTTAGTAAACTGCATCACTGTCTTAGGTAAAACAAAACAAAAAAAACAATATATATATATATATATATATATATATATATATATATTTGTAAATATGCCAAATGAAATCCAAAATTTTCTGAAGCTATAAGTAGAACAAAATATAATAGAAATAGTGAAAAGTATATTTATGCCAATAATGACCATTTCACAAACAAGTGGGATATATTGGCTATATAGATACATGTAGTTAGTACTTAAGATCTTCCAAATATACGGTGCCATATCATGACAAAGCTAACACAATACATAGATGAATGTAAAATAAACTGTTGATAAACTTTATCAGCCGACAACAACGCTAGGGAGTATTTATTTATTTATTTATTTATCTTCATTATTATTATTATTATTATTATTATTATTATTATTATTATTATTATTAATATCATTATCATTATTATTATTATTATGTGTTCATTTATTCATTCATTCATTCATTCATTCATTCCGAAAAATCATCGTCTAAATAATTTGTAAAAAGAAAATGCATTTATTGAATTGAATGGGGAGAACTATCTTGTATCGGACCATTTGTGGACGTTCATGTTTATGTTCATGGTTATCCAGTAGCAAATATCCATGTTACCGTCTCCGCTCCGTGTCGCTTCAATTTGCCACTGTATATCCAGCATGAACGTCCGCAAATGGTCAAATACAACATAGTTATCTCGTAAATTAAATTCTTGGCAAACTGTGTGCCTATCTGACTGCTTTTGCTCCATTCATATAAACCTCTTAGTGTCAAGACTCATATTTAATTCAATTTCAGTTCACAATGGATAACATTCAAACTCAACGTCTTCTGAACATTTACCAAGAGATGATCAAGGGTTCGTTTGGAGACATTCAGGTGGTTTGTGATGATGGGTCAACAACCGGAAATTGCCTCATTCTCGGAGCACTGTCGCCTTACTTCCAGACTTCGCTTACTTCAGACATGACAGACAGTGGGACGGGTGTCCTGCATCTTCACTATATGAGTCTGTCAACATTCCAGAACATTCTCAAAATGTATTTCTACAACTTCAATACTGCCAAGTTGATGGAGTTTGATTACATGAAACAAATGTGTAACATCTATTTGAAGGAAAGTCTCGTACTCACTCCTGAAAATTGTCTAACTTGGTGGAGAACCTTGAAAATCTATAACTTCTTTGATTTGTCCAAACGGGCTTTTTCCTACTTAACTGATAACATTGCTGATTTTCTTAACACACAAAATGTTGCAGAGCTGTCAAAGGCAGAACTTGTTGAAATTATTTCAAACGATGACTTGAAATGTAAAAAAGAAGATGACATTTTATCAATTAGCAATGGTGTGGATTGAACATAATAACCTGGATGCAGATGACGTCCGGGTTATTTTTGAAAATTTGCGACTGGATATGGTTGATCAGCTATTTCTGGTTAATGAGGGCGTGGTTTCTAAGAATACCTCGGTGCAGAAAATGATACACAAGGTTTTATGTTCAGCTCTGCCACAAACTACAAGCACAGCGAGGTTTAAGACCAAATGACCTGATGTGTTCGTACTTCACCATAAGGGCAACTTACTTCTGTCTTGTTTCACGTCAGAACAGAAATGGGAAGACGTCCCACCAGCCCCAGTAGATCCTGGAATGAATTATTCAGCAACAAGATTGGACGACAATATTTACATCACTGGTGGTCGTATCCAAATAAAATGTACACTAGTGTATGACACCATTAAAAACGTGTGGATCGTAAATCCAGATCTGAATTATGGACATAAGATGTACTGCTCAGCCACAGCTTGTTCTGAAGTGCATGGAATAAAGAGTTGGAAAACCAGTGTCATAGAAGAATGGAGCGAGAGTGTGGCGCACTCGCAGATGGTAGGAGATTTGGGATTGGAAAGATGTATGGCTTTTCCTGTTACAGTTGGTGAAAACATCCTCATTATCGGAGACAGAACAAACTATGGCTTGTCAGTTGTCACCAAGTATTTCAACACT
>NC_054713.1:16090927-16136034 GCF_016097555.1 Gigantopelta aegis | reverse complement strand
TAGTGAGTAGAGTGTAACGTGGTTACATACATTGATGAACGCAGTAGAAGGCGGGGTGGGGTGTGTGTTTTGTGTGTACGTGGTTACATACATTGACGAACGCAGTAGAAGGCGGGCGGGTGTGTGTTTTGTGTGTACGTGGTTACATACATTGATGAACGCAGTAGAAGGCGGGGTGTGTGTGTGTGTTGTGTGTACGTGGTTACATACATTGATGAACGCAGTAGAAGGCGGGGCGGGTGTGTGTGTTGTGTACGCGGTTATTTCATTTCATTTCAACTTATTTTCGTGCTTATATCCAATTAAGGTTCAAGCACGCTGTCCTGGGCACACACCTTAGCTATCTGGGCTGTCTGTCCAGGACAGTGGGTTAGGTGTTAGTTGGTTAGTGGTTAGTGAGAGAGAAGAGGGTGTAGTGGCCTTACACCTACCCATTGAGCCCTTAAGAACTCGCTCTGGGTGGGAGCCTGTACCGGGCTGCGTACCCTGTACCTACCAGCCTGTAGTCCGATGGCTTAACGACTGCGCCACCGAGGCCGGTTTGCAGGAGTTTGATTTGATTTCAACACGGTTACTTACATTAATGAACGCAGTAGAAGGCGGGGTGGGGTGTGTGATGTGTGTACGTGGTTACATACCTTGATGAACGCAGTAGAAGGCGGGGTGGGGGGGTGTGTTGTGTGTACGTGATTACATACCTTGATGAACGCAGTAGAAGGCGGGGTGGGGTGTGTGTTGTGTGTACGTGGTTACATACCTTGATGAACGCAGTAGAAGGCGGGGGGGGGGGGGGGGGGGGGGGGGTGTTGTGTGTACGTGGTTACATACCTTGATGAAAGCAGTAGAAGGCCGGGGGGGGGGGGGGGATTTGTGTGTACGTGATTACATACATTGATGAACGCAGTAGAAGGCGGGGTGGGGTGGGGGGTGTTGTGTGTACATGATTACATACACTGATGAACGCAGTTGAAGGCGGGATGGGTGTGTGTGTTGTATGTACGTGGTTACATACACTGATGAATGCAGTAGAAGGCGGGGTGGGTGTGTGAATACTGTGAATTTCGTACAGTTACTGATTCGTAGCTAATCTCATATAGGCGTTGGGAAGAAACTAAGGAAGCAAATGGGGTGAGGGGAAGTTATATATGAATTCGCCTTGTGAAGTTTGTTTTGTCCGACGACACCACTAGAGCTCATTGATTTATTAATCATCGGCTGTTGTAAATATAGTCATGTAGACAAAATCATGGAGAGTAAACCCGCTAAAAAAACAAAAACATTAGTAGCAAGGTAGTTTTTCTATGCACCATCAAAACAAAAACAAACAGAAATGATGAATACTTCAAACTTCTATTGTCGGAAAGAATATCAATTGTTTCTCTCGTATTTGATGATCACTTCTTGATTAGGAGAAGGGCACAGATGTTACCAATACCTTTATTTAAATTTTATATTGTTATTCATTATTTATTTTAATTTTATTCTATAAACAGATAGCCATAAGTCGCCTGTCGAGCTATTTCTCAACAAAAGGCATACCCCTGCACCACGGAACTTCGGGAAATATTTCTAGGAAAATAACGGGCTTTTTGAGCTTTCTCTCGTCCGTCATTGATGGCATTATGGGACGTCAGAAGGGCGTGGTTGTCAAGGTAACTACAGCAGGTGTGTGTGTGTGTGTGTGTGTGGTGTGTTTGAGTGTGTGCGTGTCGGGCGTGTGTCCGTGCGTGCGTGTGTTTGTGTGTGTGTTTATGGGTGGGTGGGTGGAGAGAGGGGAATTTGAAAATGATCGGGAATCCACATGTTGTTACTGGATAGTTGTTGTAGTTGTTGTTTCTTTGTTTCTTTTATTTTATGTTTTTGTTGGTGGGGGGGGGGGGGGGGGTCTTTCGGGTGTCTTCTTGTTTTCTTTTTATGGAGGGTTGGAATTCTGGTATTTTGTTTTTCTTTTTGTTTCTTTCGTAGTCTTTGTTGGGGGATGGTTCTTGGGTGCGAACTGTGTTTCAATAATAAAAAATTCCAACACATTAGTTTAAAAGTCATCAGGTTTCCCTAATCTTTGCGTTGTCTTAATATAGCCTGGTTTATTAAATAGTTTTTCATCTTTTAAAATATACTCCCTTTCTCTCGTTGCTCAGTGTATAATATGTGTTTATTTGATGGCGCCGACATCCAGCGATGTATTGGAATAGACACTCAGTGCATGATATGTGTCTATTTCAGGCCGACGACATCCAGCGATGTATTGGAATAGACACTCGGTGTATGATACGTGTCTATTTCAGGGCGACTACATCCAGCGATGTATTGGAATAGACACTCGGTGCATGATATGTGTCTATTTCAGGGCGACTACATCCAGCGATGTATTGGAATAGACACTCGGTGTATAATATGTTTATTTCAGGGCGATATCCAGCGATGTATTGGAATAGACACTCAGTGTATGATATGTGTTTATTTCAGGGCGACGACATCCAGCGATGTATTGGAATAGACACGGATTATGTGGCATTTCTTCGTCAGCCAGTCGATGGCGACTACGATTTTATGATTAGGGTGAGTTACGTAATGGATAAAGAAGTAAAACGGAATGTTTTACAAATCTAAGCGACCATTCTGATCATCCCTAGCATTACTGGCCTGTATCCACGTCTGAAAAAAAGATAAATGTTTTATTTAACGACACACTCAACACATTTGATTTACGGTTATATGGCGTCAGACATATGGTTAAGGACCGCACAGATATTGAGAGAGGAAACCCGCTGTCGCCACTTCATGGGCTACTCTTTTCGATTAGCAGCAAGGGATCTTTTATATGCACCATCCCACAGACAGGATAGTACATACCACGGCCTTTGTTATACCAGTTGTGGAGCACTGGCTGGGACAAATCTAAGCGACCATTCTGACCATCACCAGCATTACTGGGCTCCAAAGATGTGTGTGTGTGTGTGTGTGTGTGTGTGTGTGTGTGTGTGTGTAGTTTGGATAGGCTTATATAGGCATAGGCTTATATCTTGACTGGTTGTTTTTCTGGGTACAGTTGTCATACGTGATGCATGTTTTGTACTTTGGAATACATGTACTGTCTCAGTAGGTGCCACTTTTGAAGCCTCCCCCCCCCCCCCCCCCCCCCCCCCACTACGAAGATATACTTGCATCTACTTTGCTAATGTTAATGATCAGGTGATGGCAATGATGAAGGTGTGGTAATTATTATTATTATTATTATTATTATTATTATTATTATTACTGTTGTTGTTATACATTTATAATTCCAGCAAGGACGAAATGCAACAATTGCCTTCCTGAAGGAGTTTGCGGATAAACGAGATAAGGGGACTTTACTCTGGACTGACTAACTAACAGTTAAATATGCCACATGCCGCAGTTAATTTGACATTCTTTCTTTTAATTATTTTTGTGCTTATATCCAATTAAGGTTCAAGCACGCTGTCCTGAGCACACATCTCTGGTATCTGGGCTGTCTGTCCAGGACAGTGGGCTTGTTGTTAGTTGGTTAGTGGTTAGTGAGAAAGAGGGTGTAGTGGTCTTACACCTACCCACTGAGTCGTTAAAATTCGCTCTGGGTGGGAGCTGCTACCAGATCGAATATATTACGTCACTTTGTTTCCAGGTTAGCACTGTTATTTGTTTCTCTTTCATATTATTTAGTTATATATTTATTTACTTTAAGTATTGTTGTTAATTATTTAATGCTAGTGTTGGTGTTGTTGTTGTTGTTGTTAATTAAACTGTGTTTTCCTGCATTTATGTTGTTTTTCGTTTTCTTGAGATAGGCTATTCTCGTTGGTTACAAAAAAAAAAAACACCCAAAAAAAACAAAAAAACCAACAACACACCAAACAAAAAACAAACAATAAAAAAACCCGGATCTTTTATACGTTCTTTCACATTGGCAGGATTGTACATAACATGACAGATATACTGATTGAATAAGTCTATCTATCCCGCTCGATACATTTAGAAGAAGAAAACAGTTTAAAATTAGTGTAATTATGACACAATCAAGAAACATAGCTTTATGTTAGTCCATTCAGTCAAGTGAAGTGTGTGTGTGTGTGTGTGTGTGTGCGCGTGTGCGCGCGTGTGTGTCTCTTTTAACGACTCAATGGGTAGGTGTAACACCACTAAACCGACTTCTCTCTCACTAACAATTAACCACTAACCCAGTGAACAGAACAGACAGCCCATATAACTGATGTCTGAGTCCAGGACAGCGTGTTTGAACCTTAATTGGATAGAAGAACGAAACTAAGACATCATATTTACATTTCATAGCAAATGTTAATGAATATTTTTTGGCGGGAACCTCCATTAAAGGAGAACCCAAGTCAAATGTGAGCCTTATGTGTTGAAAAGATACATACCCGGAACACATACTGACACTTTAAGAAATGAAACACGCGTAATTTTAGAGTTGATAAAAAAAAATACTTTTCGTCGCGTCCGGTACTCTTGCCTGGAAGGCAGTGACGTCAGCTCCTACCAACTCCTGTATGCACAGTGTGAACAAACGCAGTAATTTACGACAAAATGCTTCCCTTTAAAAGAAAGAAAGACATGTTTTATTTAACGACACACTCAACACATATTATTTGTATGGCGTCTGACATGTGGTTAAGGACCACACAGATACTGAGAGAGGAAACCCGCTGTCGTCAATTCATGGGCTACTCTTTCCGATTAGCAGCAAGGGATCCTTTATACGCACCATCCCACAGACAGGATAACACATACCACGGCCTTTAATATACCAGTCGTGGTGCACTGGCTGGAGCGAGAAATAACCCAATGGGCCCACCGACGGGGATCGATCCCAGACCGACCGCGCATCAAGCGAACGCTTTACCACTGGGCTACGTTTCGTTCCCAGGCCTTACGAAAAACAATGTATATTAAGGATGATGTGCTTCAAACGGGCGTGAGGGGGCGGGGTGTTCACGGTATCCCTAGATGTGACCCTCCCCTTCTGGATCCGCCAAATAGGAAGGGTCATGCCAACACCTTCAATCACACACCTTTTTTTCCCCATCACCTTCTGTACTTTTCTGTGACCCCGGCACAAAACACGAATCTTAAGCAGTGTGGTGGGACCCATCCCAATGTCGATGCCCGCAATATACAATTCTACATGTGCTACAACAGCTTGTTCTGAATGTGCATGCTATTAAAACCTATGACCTGACCTGACCTGACCTAACAACTACAGTCCGTCCCTTCCCCCTACAAAAACCTTTTAGGTAAATAATTTCACTTTCGTTTGACGTAAGGAGAAATGCAAAAGTGTTTTAAAATAACTAAAACAAAAACAAAAAAAACAAAAATGTGTTTTTTTAAAACCAACCAAACAAACATACATACACACAAACAAAAAAACTATTTTTGTGAGCAATTTAAAAAACAATCGGTTCAAAAATAAATAACTTGACTATAAAGTTGCATCCTAACGCACTTGAAAAAATGTAGGGGGACGCGTCCCCCTGGTACCCCCCTCCCTCCTTCTGGATCCGCCTCTGCCTAGTTAATTAATATACAACGTTATTTAATATACATCAATAACGTTGTGCATTGTTCAACGCTGTGTCTTATTTTGGGCGGAAGGTTTTCTATTCATGAGCAAATCGGGGGAGGGGATGTGTCACGAAGGGCATACCCTCCCTTTTTTCTGTCACAAAATACTTAAAGCCTAATCAAACACCTATTACCATGCTCGGCGCCTCACCCACCCCCTCCTTTTCACCTACCCCTGGATCAGCACCTGCTATTTATAGAAATAATTAATTATGTTTTTATTATACAAAACTGAAAATAGTTTTTATTTGATAATTTATAAAGAAATGAATGTCACAAATGAGAAATATAGGCTATGAAAAATTTGGGGATTTTATTCAAAATATGTCAATTTTGGTTACAAACACATTTCTGTCTCACTCCCACCCCCATCCCATACTGATGTTTATTCTTTGTTTACCTTTGTTTATATTCCCATTAAAGGGACATAACCTAGTTTTAACCCGTGAAAATTAACACTAAGTTTAGTTAGTCTACAAACATGTAACCGAGTGAAACACGAGTCTGTGACTTTGAAATGAAGAAAATGTTTTATTTAACCACGCACTCAACACATTTTATTTAGTTATATGGCGTCAGACATGTGGTTATAAGAACCATGTGCACAGATATTGAGATAGGAAACCCGCTGTCGCCACTTATGAGCTACTCTTTTCGATTAGCAGCAAGAGATCTTGTATGTGCACCATCCCACAGACAGGATAGTACATACCACGGCCTTTTGTACACCAGTTGTGGAGCACTGGCTGGAACGAGAATTAGCCAAATGGATCTCCCGACGGGGATCGATCCCAGACAGACCGCGCATCAAGCGAGTGCTTTACTACTGGGCTACGTTCCACCCCGACTTTGAAATGGTGAAATACCCTAAAAATATGATAAATGTTTTTTTGTGATATTAAAAACACCAGAATGACCAAAAACATGGATAATATAAACAATAAAATAATAGTAAAGTATGATTTCAGTTAAAAAAAAAGTGCTCTAATATATGAATACAAAAAAACCCACAAAAATACAACACCAAAAAAAATAAAAAAAAAAGAAAGAAAGAAACCCATTTCTGTTCTAGTTTGTTTCGGGTCAAACCATATATTGACTGGGCTAGTTAGGTAAATACCCTAGTTACACCCTTCCCGCTCCTAAGCTGAATGACACCATTTTGATAACCACGTGACAGCGACATAGCTTGACAGGAATTAGTTACGTTATCAGTTGCTTGTCGTTGTTTATATCGTTGATTTTCCGCGCATGCGCACTGCCTGGTTGGCAGAAGTAATCAATAATAGATCTTTTACTGTTAATGTTACTGAAACATTTTCTGATATTCTTAACCTTGAGAATGGCATACCCCAGGGATCTGTAATAGCCCCAACACTTTTCAGTATTTTTATTAATGATCTAGCTACTGCCCTCACTGGCTCGTCTAATGAGGACACTAAGCTTAGTATTGGTCTATTTGCTGACGACACAGCTTTTTGGCGATCTGGAAAGTGTATAGAAAAGATTAAAATAGATATTCAAAAAGATATAGATATACTTCAAAATTGGGCTGAAACCTGGGGTGTTACCATCTCAAGATCTAAGACCTCTGCTATTCTTTTTACTAATAATAACTTCCAGAGACGGTATAAACTTAATTTAACACTAGATAATCATCCCATAGCTCAGGTAACGTCAGTTAAATTTCTGGGAGTCATTTTTGACCCAGCACTTTCTTTTAATGAACATATAAAAGATGTAGTTAAAAAATGTAATAATTATATTAATTTACTCAGAGTTATATCTGCAACTAAGTGGGGGGCTGACAGACATACACTTTTAATGATTTTTGAAGCATTTATCGTCTCCAGGTTACAATATGGTGCCCAAGCCTTCTGCTGTGCATCAATTTTCCAGCTGGACAAGTTAGAATCAATATACAATAAAGGGCTTAGAATTATAACCAAAATCTCCCCGGGCACACCAAATGACAGTCTTGTTGTGGAGCTAAACATTCTTCCTCTCAGTGTTAGGCGCACCCAGCTTTGTCTTAAACACTGGTTTAAAGCTAAATACCTAGTACCACTAAATCCTGTAGCAACTATTAAACCGAATAATGATGACTATCTACATATTAATATTAATTCTGCAGTTAATTTTAATAACAGAATGGCGTCTAATTTAGAACTCTTGGATATTAATCTGGACAAGTATTCTCCCCCCTTGGTGCCACCCTGGTTAATTAAACCGCCGAATGTCCCTCTGCTTCTAAGAAAGGAAACTTTAAAAACAGAATTTGAACCATTTAAAAATATAATATTTAGAGCAGCTTTAAATGACTATTACTCTGACTATATCCATATATATACAGATGGCTCCAAGGACCCACTTTCTGGTAAAGCAGGCATGGCCTTCTGTGTCAGGCCTAGCTTGCCTAACATTTCTAGCTCCCACTACGCCAGAGTGACTGACCACGTTTCGGTATTTACTACTGAACTGATGGCGATCTACTCTGCGCTCAAGTGGATTCTTACTAATACCACTAATTACTCGACCCCCCAAAAATTTCTTATAATATCCGACTCCCTGAGCTCACTACAAGCTCTCCAGAATCTAAAATTCATGAGTTCTTATCTAATTAAGCAAATTATAAATATGATTAATTATAACAATAGTAAAGGGTTATTTATAACTTTGGAATGGGTCCCTGCTCATGTCGGCATCTCTGGCAACGAAAATGCAGATCTACTAGCTAAAAAAGCTCTAGATATAGATAAAATTGAAATTATTATCAATATCAATCTTAATGAAACTATGGCCATAGCCCATAAAAATGTTCTTAATTTCTGGCAAACTGAATGGAATATTAAAACAAGGCTATGGCATTATTTAATCAAACCTAAAGTTAATTCGGAAAGACCTACTTATTTAAATGTTAAAACCGAAACAATCATTACTAAACTGCGCCTTGGTGTTGTTTTTGGTCTGAACGACACCCAATTTAAAATTAAAAAAAGTAATACGGCACTCTGTGCTATCTGTAAAAAATTAGATAATGTAAGACATTTCCTCTTTTATTGTAAAAAATATACTAAGGAAAGAAATATTCTTAAAATAACAATAGATAAATGTAAAATTAAATTTAATCCGGTTAAAATATTTAACCCGCCCCCCGCTCTCAAACAGGAGGTGGAACGGGCTATTTTAAACTTTGTAAAAGATACTAAAATAAATATATAACAAGTAGCTGGCACATAAAATGGTAACCAAGTAAATTTGGTCGAGGGCGGTCCGAGGACTATAAATCTATACTCAATCAGGAGCCTGCTTAACTTCTAAACTCACCTTACAGCGGCGGACAGTTGGCTGGTGGCAAACCTTGTCCACGGTGGTAACGGCGCTGGCCTTACCCTCCCGTGGGCAAACCGAATAACTTCCACTTTTTATATAATATTTTAACTCTTTTTAACTATAAATGTTTATTTCCTTTTAATTAATTATACTAATAAATCTCTTTTTCCTTTTAAACAATTTTAGAAACACCGAACAGCCTATACACAATAATCTTCATTCACATGTTGGCGATTGGCTGGAGAGTTGTAACATCCACATTCCTTTCTTTCTTTTTTTTCCAGAGAGGGAATCGAAATCCAGCCAATCGCAGCTGCTCAATTTCCGCCTGTTGTTTCTTAACACTGGCTTTCTTTTATCTCAAACGGCTCCGACTAGGGATCGAGATTCAGCCAATCGCAACGCACCCTTCCATACTGAGTGTCGAATATCGATCCGGTTCACTTCTAACACACACTGTGTATTCTTTCTTCTGTCTTTAACTGCTGAATGCCGCTCACGAGTGTTCCCGAGGTGCCATTCGGTGATATCCGGAGAGCCGGGTCTTGCCGTGGGTAACCTTGGGACATTATCCTGTCCGGTATTCTTTACTACTTCCCACATTTCAACCGTATGGAAACTTTCGCTTCACTTCTCTTCTTTCTCTGCTGGCCGCTGCTAGCACGTCTACTCTTTACTGTTATCTCTACTGGAATGATTAATTATTGGGTGCTGGGGCGATTGGCTTTCTGGGCCCGGGTTCTGACCAATTAGAACCCGGTCCCGTTATAAATGTCTTCTATTTGGTCCGCGCTTATAGCTGGCCAAAAACTGTAATCTGAACCTAGTGTGAGAGTGGTTGCGTGAATGTTGTTTTTCCGCCTTGACTTGGCGGCGCGGACACCTGGCAGTGTCTGTGCCGCCCTTCATGGGCGGAATATATGGCTGTGTGTGAATGTGTTTTAGTTTTTAATTAAGTATGGTATAGTTATTATACTTTTAATTAATTGTTATAATAAATTGAGTTATTATTGTTAAATTTTTCCTCTTAGCATTTTAAAATATTATTATTTTAATTTACATGTACCCGTTCTTTTTAATTATCAAACAGGTTTTAAACGGTATTAATTTGATCAGTCAATTGTATATATACAAATAAAAAAAACCTGACCGGTACTCGGAGCCACCCACTTAACGAATAAGTGGTTACTTGGGTGAAACCGAGGATTATATAGCAATGACATTTGTCATCCGTTTAGGTGGCGCACCCCTTGGGGTGTAGAGCTCACGAATGCTTGAGGAGAACGGCGAGGGCACCTCACTCCAAGAACTGGATCAATCCACCCGTCAACCATCAACAACAATGACTTCTTATACGTTTCACAACCACACCAGACGGCGGCTCGCGGGCTATTCTCATATATCATTATATTCATACCACTCATCTCATTTAAATACGGCCCATCTGTGTTATATGGATAACCTGGGGGGGCGGGATGGGGGGGGGGGGACGCCGTGGTAGGGTGCATATTTGGGTGCGATAGGGCGTTGGCGGTTTGGGCCGGTAGGGATGCCTGTTAGGAGGCCTCCCCCCCCCGGAACGCCCCCCCCCCCATGGAAATCCGGATCTACCTTATTGGGCCCCCGCCTGTTGGAGCGCCGGACTGCTCGGTGACGCTGGGTTCCCCCCTTTGCGAATCCTTTTTCCTCTAGGGCTAAAGTTAAATAATAAAATTAAAAAAAAAAAAAATATATATATATATATATATAATATATATATATGTATAAATATTATTATTAAATATATAAGTATAGTATATATTATTTTTGAACTGCCCGATTGAAAATTTAACTATAATTATGCACCTACTAATTATATTATAAAACAATAGAATGTTATAGGTTTAATTCTGACTATGGTGCTTTTATATTAATATAAATATAAACATATGTAATGATAGACCCCAAATTATTTTTAATTTTGGCTCTGTTTTTAAGTGGTCTTACCACACTATTAAAAATTGTCACCTTCATCTCTTTCACATACTTCCCCCCCCCCCCCCTCCCGCCCCGGAGTCGGTCACTGGCGAAGTCAGAGGCTGAATCCGGGGTGGGCGTGCCTGAACCTTAGTGGATAGGGGCACGCAAAATGAGTTGCCAGTTGCCAGAAGTAACCACGCAGCATGGCAGAGTGTAGCGATTCCGATGTTATTATGCCTCATGTTTCTCTAGTCAGTCTTTCACAATATGTATTGAATCTCGATAGTATAGCTAGATCAAGGTATGAAACAAAACTGAAAGTTCACCAGGGTACAATATCTTTGCCTGATCCATATAATATTCCTCAGGACCAGTGGATAGAAGCCATGAACAAATGGCCACCAGTGGAATACACTGGTGGCACCTAAGTCAGCGCACCTAAGCATCTGTGTTATATTTTAAAGTTAAACTATTTCTTTAAAAATATTTGTTTCACCGCCACAGTACAATGGAACAATAAACGTGTTACAACTAAAGTTATTTTAATTTTAATGTTTTTTTAAACTCAAGTAATGAGCGCATTTTTAGTGGGACCCCCTTGCATTTACTGGCCTGCATGACAGCACATAAGTCTGCGCAGCAAACATTAAAACAACCACTTCTGTCCCTAATGTTTACATAAAACAGCAACAAACAATGGATCCGACTTTTATACGTTCTAAATAACAAACACTTCCTGTTATAGTCTGTTTCAGAAACATTTAGATTGTGCAAATGAGATAAATATAAATGGTGTTCCATGCTCCTTAGTTAGGACAACACAAAATTACAATATAAAAAAAAGCCAATGTAAAAATATTTGATCATTATTCAACAAAAATTGTCTGTTATTAACTGTGTAAATGAGCACAAGTAGTGTTCGTTAGACATATAGGACAATCAGTAATAATTTTTAAACAGACTATAGCTAAAATAGTCCATGCTTTAACTGCAATCTTCAAAGTCTGTGTGCAGCCATTTTGCATTGTGTCACTCGGAGGGAAATTCAAAGTATGCTTGGATGTTTACGTCAACAGATACAATAAGGTATGTATTGAAGCTTCTATGTAAACTTGTGCAAGTTAATATACAAGATTGATCATTACAGCGGTGACAGACATTGGTTGACAGGTGATAGAAAAACACGTTGATCGAGGCTGGCAAAAGTATACTTTTAGTGCATTAGAGTTTTTTTCAATAAAAGTGTTATCGACCAGTTTTATACATATATTCACAATCAAGATGTGTTGTTTTATCAACGGTTTTGTGAATTAAATTAACGTTGTTTGTTTGTTTACAGACATACCCCAACACTTGTTTCAAGACGTAATGTAACGTAATTAACGTGCGCAGACGTTTGTGCCGCGCAGACTAAGGTGACATGGGTGTATGCAGACCTGTACAACTACCTTGTAAACACCCCCGGCATCTACACTAAGGAAGCGATGAGAGCCTACAAATCACTAGACGGTTAAAAAAAATTTCATTTCGAGTCATGTACATACATGTTTGTTTTATGAGATCGCTGAAGATAGTCTAGTGTGCTTCATAAAAGCAAGTGTTACCCCATCACAGAATGTCACCAAGAAACCACTCGAGCCCTGGGTGTGTCTGGACAAGAAACAGGGATATGTGATATCAGAACACTGCACCTGTATGGCCGGGTAATATTCTTTTGCTATTATCTGTGTTCAGTTTTCACATGTTTTGTTAAAATATGGGGTTGTGGATTTGACATCTTCAATAAGGAGAGAAATTGCAAATAATGTCTAGTTTGTTTTTATAATTTGATTTATTATATTATATATTTATTTTTAACATCTACAGACACAATATTTTTTTCAAGGGTAAAACCAGAAGGATTTATTAAACTTCAAATCTAGCAAAACATCTACTGTGCACGCACACATATATCATATGTCATATATATATATATATATATATATATATATATATATATATATATATGTCACGGGGATTCTATAATACCCGTAACTGAATGAAACACGATTATCAAAATATCTCTCCTAACTGTATATCTATTAGATCTCTCTGTAACAGGCAGTTATACCCGCTGTGGCTCGTCTCTAGGTATGATCAGAGATAAGATCTTATATAAAGTATATATTATTATAGCACGTTTAGTTCACTAGAAAACACAACAAAAACACAATACACTTTGGAATCTGTATTAACCTACGCTGACAAATGTACTGCCGCAGTAGTTAATTAATAACAACAATAATAACAACCCAGAACTGATCACTTAATTAGTTAATCTCTAGGTGTCTAGTTTACACAATATTGTAATCACTTCACCGTGACACAACACCCACACGTGTGATAATTGAGAAACGCTTCTAGGAGAACTTAATTAATAAAGGAATTACAACCCTATTCCTAACTGGTTAATTTTTAATTAACCCTTACTACTCGTTCAGTAACGTGTGATAATTGAGAAACGCTGCCAGGGGAACTTAATTAATAAAGGAATTACAACACTATTCCTAACTGGTTAATTTTTAATTAACCCTACTACTCGTTCAGTAACCTTGTAACACAGAATTAATACTGATACCTATCACAATAAAGACAATAACCTACAGTTTACCTAGGTCTTCTAGGATGACTGGCTAAGCTTTATATTACCAAATACTCGTATAAATATAGAACAGTAAGACTACGATTTACTTCGTCAGATGACCGAAGACCCTGTCTAAAGAATATTGGTATAATACAGTATTAAAATATTTAAAAGTCACATCAATCACACCAAGGTTATACAACAGAGCAGAAATAATATATAATTACTAGTCCGGACGGACAACGTTCCCCCGGGATACCGTTCTATGGTTCTCCTCGATATATCTAAAATCCTAGCTATTTATTCAAAACTCTCAGAGACAGCGAATATCGCCTGGGGGTACAAGGCGGTACCTCACGTATCATCTGAATTCCACAGCGACCAAGACGGCATATCTTTCTCTTAGATCGCCAGACTCAATGACGCCAAGTCGCCAAATCACGGTTGTAAAAACCGCACTCGCGGAGGTATTACGTAACTACTGGCCACATGGCTCCGCACCTGAGCTGGGTGTGTATTAGGAAAGCTCGATGACCGTCGCGCAAAGGTATCACGTAACAAGTTGCCCATCTGGGCTTAAGTGCATTTGGAACTGCACACGGCCTCTAAACAATTAATATCGCCACAGGCGAAAAGAAATTAAGAGCATGTACCGTCACAATATATATATATATATACACACACACACACACACACACCATATACATATATAGGTAAATTTATTATTGGTCAATTGATCTTTCAGTTTGGGAGAGGCATGCAGCCATATTGCTGCAGTCCTTTTCAAGATAGAAGCAGGTGTTAAACTTGGTTTCAGCCAGCAATCACGGAGAAGCACAGCCTGTGTTTGGAACAGATTTTATAGAAAAGAGATATGTATGTCATGTTATATTTACTAGCAGCTGATTAAATGTCTCAGTAATAAATGTATAACACTGCAATAGTTAATATAAAATACTTTATTTACATATATATATTTGACCAGTACAAGTTGTATCATAGGTGTTAACAATGCATACCATTATACTTTGCATAATCATAATGTAATATTGATTAATATAAAGCTATTTATGAAAATATATAGATGGTGAACATTTACTGGTTGGTATATTTTAACCAAATAGATGCACTTTATAGTTTGGTTACATTTTTGCTATTTTTTATACAGTGGCTACAACATTTAGTCTTTGGCTAATACAATATTCTTTAAATTAACAATTTTTTAATAATTTTCAAGGAAATACTCTATATTTGAAAATTGTCTAAACCAAAATTTGTTTCAATGTGAGCCCTGTTAAAAAATTGTCTTGTAAATAACTATATTTTTAATATGTGTAGGTTACACCACAGCCTTTAAGAGAAATCAACTTCACTAGACACAAAAAAGGCAGCGTAAAAAGAAAGCGAACAACTCCACAGATTGAAGTTGAACCAGTGAACGAGAGAACAGCTCTGAGGCAGTTGAAACAGATATTACCGAAGACGTCTGTTCTCAACAAAAATTATTCAGATACAGACACTGTATCTGAAGACGAAGAAATTCCACAAGTATGTTTTCAATAGATTATAATTCTGCATCCAGAAAGAATGGATGTTTGGAGATGAAAGCAGAAAGCAGCATCAACATACAGTAGGTTATAATGTATACGTATGTAATGAGTTAAAAGGTGTTTTTTTTAACGACACAAAGAGAGCACACTGATTTATTAATCATCGGCTATTGGATGTCAACCATTTGGTAATTTTCAGTATTAGAGGATACCTGCTACATTTTTCCATTAGTAGTAAGGGATCTTTTATATGCACCATCCCACAGACAGGATAGCACATACCACAGCCTGTGGTATGCCAGTCGTGGTGTACTAGCTGGGACGAGAAATAGTCCTATGTAATGATGAGTTTCATTTTAATAACAAAGTACCTTCAAATTGTTTAGTTTATGATTTACCATTAATGCTATAGTTATTTATGTCAAAATGCATTACCAAGCTTAGTAAACAAAAATAATCTATGTATATATATATATACACACACACACACACACACACACGTGTGTGTTGGCTAGCTCTGGGTGATCAGAAAATTTCGCCAAATTAACTAAAAAATGCAAAACCTAGAGCTATTTTCCAACAAAATATAAATTATAACACAATATGTTTTCGCAAAATTAAAATAAAATTCGCATTTGGTGAATTTGGCGAGTGGCAGAGCTAGTCCTGGTTGATCTGTCTCTCCGTCTCTCTCTCTATATATATGTGTGTGTAGTTGTTAAATTGCTATTACCAATGTTGTTATTTATCATATTAATTTAATACAAGCATTATTATTTATACCATCTCCTTTTTTTCAGTTGCTTACTAGATTCCACGAGGTGGAGTATTCGATTCTC
Organism: Gigantopelta aegis; assembly: GCF_016097555.1. Lineage (NCBI taxonomy): Eukaryota > Metazoa > Mollusca > Gastropoda > Neomphalida > Peltospiridae > Gigantopelta > Gigantopelta aegis. Next base: position 16,120,129 of record NC_054713.1, on the reverse strand, counting down.
ACACCGGAGGACTTGCAAAAGAAGTGTGAAGGATTTATCAAAGATTTTAAGCCAACGCAACACCAAATTGACAACCTGGAGAAATGACACGGTCACAAGCAGACTGCTTTATGGCATGGACACAGAGAGGGAAGAATAACGGCCACAGTTGCCCATGATATTAAGACAAGAGTCGAGACAACACCAACAGAATGGTTACTCAACAGAATCATGAAGTATAATCAAACTGACATTTCAAAGATGGATGCAGTCAGTTTTGGCCTGAGTAATGAACCAAAAGCGAAAATGCTGTACTGTGGTAATTATGAAAAGGAATCATAACCAGTTTGAATTAAAGGACAGTGGTCTAGTCATCGATGCCACATGCCCCATATTTGCTGCATCCCCAGATGGAGTTAGGACCTGTCTTTGCCATGGCATAGGCCTACTGGAAGTAAAGTGCTCCTACAAGCACAAGGACATAGAAATCGGTAAAATATCCGAAATAGACAGAGATTTTTATCTTGATTCTAACCTCGACCTGACGTTGAATCACAGGTATTATACACAAGTACAATTCCAGATGTATGTGACACAATAATTTTTCTGTCATTTCGTAGTTTACACTACAAAAGGACTTGCGGTTAAAACTGTAAACTATGACCCAGACTTTGTGAAATCTTTAATTGAAAAATGTAGTCACTTTGCATTTCACACTGTTGTGCCAGAAATACTGTGCCACAAGCTCCAAGAAAAAGAGAATATTGCTATTTGTACATGTAAGAGGCCACGATTTGGGAAAGTACAGAAGTGCTCAAGGGAAGTATGCAGTATTAAATACTTCCATTTCAGTTGTGTTGGTCTTGGCAGAAAACCAAGGGGGTCATGGATGTGTGAGGCATGTTCTAAATGTTGAACATATCATATGGACATACCCACAGAATTATGGGACTTCTATTATCATTATAACTATATTTTATTGCAATCAGATGTAAATAAAACTGAATTAATTACTTTGTAAATAGCAAATATCATGACTGTTCAAATGTTAATTGCTTAGTTTACAAGCTTCGGCATCAGGTTTGTCAGTGCACCACAGATTGTTAAGATATCATCAGCATGTTTTCACAATGATATTGGCATAGTGTGTTTTACAATTTGATAATTTTGTATCCTTTCTATTGCCCTTTCAACATGGATTCTGGCTCTAGATAAACGCCTGGAACATTCGATTTCTCGCTGAGAAAGCCGTTTCTTGCCTCTTGTGAAAGGTGGAATTGCCAGAGATGTTTTGGCCCTAGCATCTAAATTTGATGGTCTCTGAAGAAATATTTCTGCGCAATCAATGACAAATCTGCACATCTTATAGTTTCTTTTGAAGGCTTCAGGCAAGTTTTTCAGTACTGTATTTTTATTTGGCCACTGTAGAAGAAATTTAAGTTTCTTGGCAAAAATTGGTATACACTGACCTAAAATATTTGATACTTGTGTTGGGCATATGTTGAACCGCAATGCTAAGTCTCGGTTTGTCAAGTTCAACCTTAGCTTCATTAATACCAACAACAGCTGGTCACCAGGACTTGCATTTCCTATTCTCTTAATACATAAACTTACAAGAGATAAAACCCACATGAACACTGCCACTGAGCACAGGCCAATTAAAGCTGATATTTTGGCATTATCCAAATTACTAAACGTAAACTTCTTCTTTTGAATTTCATCTTTAAGTTCTCTGTTGTGCTCTAGTACTCGCTGATACTCTTAACTGAGAATATTTCCTTTGTAGTTTAAAAAACTCATCTTGCAGTGGACTTGGTTCCTCAGGGATTGGGTCAGTACCTATTAAGTAAAAACATTTGCTGTGAGTATCAATGCAAAATTAATAGCAACAGTTGAAACAACTTGTATGTTGTAATGTAAATATTAGTATATATTTATGTTGGTTTTGTGTTTATAAATATACAGCTGTCACTATATTTGTATCAAAAATGTGTATTCCATAATAATATATTTTATTTTCCTATTTATACATATCTGACACATATAATATAGCACATTATTAAAAGTAATATATATATATATATATATATATATATATATATATATATATATATATATATATATATATTGATATAAAAATACACTTATACAAACAATACTTAAACCAAAATACATTTTTAGATAACATCCTGTACAAAAGAAGTATAAACAGCAAACATTTGGGGAAAGTAATTGTTCTATAAAAGTTAGTTTGTTTTTGTATAGTCATGCCATGTTGATTATATTGTTGTATTTTTCCAAAATGCTGGGAGAGACCTTAGCAAATTGGCTGATCTCAAAACCATTCATTTTCTGATAATGAAATATATTTAAAAAAAAGAAAGTGATTTGTTTGTTTTTCCTGAAATAAAAAGAAAGCTTGCTAGCCAAGTTTAAAATAAGTTTAAGTATGAAATACATGTCACCTGTATCTGTAAATGTTGTTACATATGTTATGGGTTAGGTCTATAAGAATGTTAGCAACATCATTTCTATTCTGTTCCTGTTGTATTTCCTTATCTAGAGTTTGTAACACCTCTCTACGTTGTTTTACTCTATGGTATCTGCTAACTTTATTAGGTGTGCTCTCTCGAACCGGCAAAAAGATGAAAATGCTTGGCACATAATCCGGATGATCACCATCATCTACAGGTACAGTAATTATTAAATTGGTATGTCAGTTTTATAATTGTTTGGAGGGAATCTCGTATTGCACTGCATTAACAAAATCTCCTTTATTACTTGACGACTCCATCAACTTGCCCACTACAAATAAGGCCCCCCCCCCCCCTTCCCCTACCCACAGATATTTTATATAATTTATCTTGTGAGCCATTTCAAAATACATTTTACTCAGTGTTGCATTAAACTCAACAAACATCAAGTTACTACTACAAGCGTAGGCCTACAAGGTATTTATTTCTGAGCCCACAGTTTTCTACATCGCACACAAAAATAGGTTTTTCTTTCAAAAATATTTTTTAATCTTAAATCTTACCTCAGAAAAAAACTGACGTTATTTACAAACAACTGAGATAATAAAACACATCAATGTAAAAGACAAAAATATATTTCGTCGTAAAACTGACCTGTGATAAAATGTTTACTGCACACGCGATCGTGTTCTGCCGGTTCCCTAATCTCGATTGAGATTCAAAACTTCTACTGGCGTCGTTTGAATTTCGACGGCGAGTAAATAAATCAGCACTGGAAATTTTACAGGACGGATTCTGACACTAATATCGAACGTTCGTAAAAATCCAAACACCTGTTGTCGGCAAATATAATTATGTTCCTCCAACATGCTCGTTTTTTTACATACCTGACAATGTTAAGATTAGTAAATTTCCAAGCTTTTAATCCTTCTGACGTTCAAAGTGACTCTATTTTATTTTTTTTAATGGCTGAATATTATCCTATAGTCTGTTCTAAAGATTGATATTATTATTGTGTACATTCCACCTTTATTGGCGGTCCATTTTTTCTAGTGAAATTGTATGTTTTGACTTGCATCTTACATGAGTCACTTTGCATGTATTTTTTAAAAACTAAGTTTCAGTTACATTTTGATACATGTATTATACATGTTATTATTAATTTGTTTTGGCATTATTGGTGTTTATATGCATTTACAGCAGAGGGGGGAGATGTAGGGGTGGGGTGGTGTAGCAGAGGCTGTTCGGTGTAACCCATGCATTTTTCAAAAACTAAGTTTCAGTTACATTTTGATACATGTATTATACATGTTATTATTAAAAAAAATTGGCATTATTGGTGTTTATATGCATTTACAGCAGAGGGGGGAGATGTAGGGGTGGGGTGATGTAGCAGAGGCTGTTGGGTGTAACCCATGTATTTTTCAAAAACTAAGTTTCAGTTACATTTTGATACATGTATTATACATGTTATTATTAATTTGTTTTGGCATTATTGGTGTTTATATGCATTTACAGCAGAGGGGGGAGATGTAGGGGTGGGGTGGTGTAGCAGAGGCTGTTCGGTGTAACCCATGCATTTTTCAAAAACTAAGTTTCAGTTACATTTTGATACATGTATTATACATGTTATTATTAAAAACAATTGGCATTATTGGTGTTTATATGCATTTACAGCAGAGGGGGGAGATGTAGGGGTGGGGTGATGTAGCAGAGGCTGTTGGGTGTAACCCATGTATTTTTCAAAAACTAAGTTTCAGTTACATTTTGATACATGTATTATACATAAAAAAAACAATATTTGTATTATTAGTGTCTGATAATATCTATTTCTTTGTCCCATGAAAAACACATTTTTAGCTTTGTTCTAATTTATGCGAGCGCGCGCGCGCACACACACACACACACACACACACACACACACACACACAGTATAATATATAAATATTTAATAAAAATATGTGCTTTTAATGGTATATATTTTCACTATGTGATAGTCCAACTACTAATAAATGACTATATATATATATATACATATATATATATATATATATATGTATATGTATATGTATATGTATATGTATATGTATATGTATATGTATATGTATATATATATATATATATATATATATATATTTGTCTTTTCCAGTTATTTATATAAATTTATTTAATGTTTTGCATTAATGCAAAGTGACTCATATAAGATGCAAGTCAAAACATACAATTTCACTAGACAAAATGGACCGCCAACAAAGGTGGAATGTACACAATAGTAATAACAAAGCAGTGAGACACTAAAGTCATGGCAACATCATACAAATTGTATGCGTGTGACGTCATTACAGATGAAGTTTATAAGCACGGGTCTGGGCCAAGTTCAGCCAGACCGAGCAGAAAAACGTCGGCTAGACTGGTTTATGCGCTTCACGGTCAACCAAATGAAATTAATTTTGGGTTAGCTAAGTGTCAGATAAATTATTCAAATGGGATTATTTTAAGGAATATTTTATTAGCCAAAGACTAAATGTTGAAGGTACGGGGGTGATCAACCCTGCGTAAACGTAAACCCGACACTGCTATATGATCTGGGACAATAAATATGTATTAAAAAAAAAAAAAAAAAAAAAAAAAAAAAAAAAAAAAAAAACCCTGCGTAAACGTCGTGTCCGGAAAAAAAAGAAGAAAGTTTGTTTTGTTTAACGACAGCACTAGAGCACATTGATTTATTAATCATCGACTATTGAATGTCAAACATATGGTCATTTTATACAGTCATGACGAGAGAGGTAACCCGCTACATTTCTATTAGTAACAAGGGGTCTTTTATATGCATCATCTCACAATCAGGATAGCACATACCACGGCCTTTGATATAACAGTTGTGGTGCACTGGATGGAACGAGAAATAGCCGAATGGGCCCACCGACGGGGATCGATCCTAGACCGACCGCGCATCAGGCGTCTCGCCACTTCGTCGTGTCTAGTTGGTCCTTGTCAAATTAACGTTTGTTTGTTTGTTTTTATTTACGGTTATATGGCGTCAGACATATGGTTAAGAACAGGATAGCACATGCCACGGCCTTTGATATACCAGTCGTTTGTTTTTATTTACGGTTATATGGCATCAGACATATGGTTAAGGACAGGATAGCACATGCCACGGCCTTTGATATACCAGTCGTCGTGCACTGGCTGGAACGAAACATTTTCAGAATGGCTTCGAGTTAAAATCAGCCTTCGAAATTCAGGCCATCTTGCGACGGCAATTGATAGAGAGATAATAACAGAGTAAACACCAGATAATTATAAAAATGCCGTTGCCGATCAATGTTGAAACAGCGTTTTGCGACAGCACTGCTGATTGCCGTCGTGAATTTCGAGACCTGGTTTCGCAAAATATTTTTTAATAATACATTGTATTTAAAATGTTAAGTTTGTCAGTTTTATCTACTCCATTGGTATGCTGCTTCCAATTTCGCGGGTGTGGGTTGGACTTTGAATAGTTTATTTTTCCAAAATTGTATTTATGCTGAAAAATTACGGATGTTAAAAATTACAGGATTATGGTCGTTTTCTGGATGTGAAGAAATGCCTTTATACCTTGATGGCACCAGTTTTCAATTATTATTATTATTATTATTATTATTATTATTATTTTATTTATTTTTTTATGTCAGAGTACATTTTAATTAATAGCATCCGTGGTCTAGTGGGTAAGCTGCTGGCAATCAAGCTGACGACAGTGGTTCAAATCCCGTCAAAGCTGGCTCACACATTCATTCATCTTTCTCATCTATCACCCTCTGTCTATCATTCTCATTATTTTAACCTTTCTGTCACTTTCCTCCGACTCTGTCTTCTGAGCTCTTCTACCTGTCTCAACATCTTCCACGGGTGCAGTCTTTGTGTATTTTTCTGCACCCACCTGGCACCCTCGTCCTCTGCCGCTAATAAAGCTGGTCTGACCCACGGCACTAACTAACGACCGCTGGTAGTAGGGGTGCATAGTAGGTGGTTACAAGTGCCTCTTAACAATGCAAGAAGTAACTACTGAACACTCCCCGAAGTGGTCAGACTAAGCCCACAGCTAAAAGCTGATGGGGAATGGCAGGTGTGTGGCACAGATAGCCACAAGAAACAAGCACCTGTCGCAGTTGGAGAGACAAGGACTGGATGTGGAGGAGGACAGCGAAAGAAGTTGAAAGATAAGAGGAGTTGCAAGATCGGGAAGAAATTAGATGGAATTCAAAGGAGAGAAACAAAAGGGGGCAGTAGGATAATAAAAAAAAAAAGAAGAAAAAAAAAAAAAGCAACCTATTCGAATTTCGAAGGCTGATTTTAACTCGAAGCCATTCTGAAAATGTTTTATAATTTGATATACAAATAGGTATTAAGGTTACACACAATCATTAATTACTGTTCAATACAATTTCAAAAAGCATATCAAGATTTGTTAGTATTTTTTTATATGAGGAACTATTTTTTAAACCGGACTATATGAAGCTGCTGCAACAAGTAACGACACGTCAAATGGTGGCGTGTTGCCAAGTCGGGAAACGGAAACCTATTGTTGTGGCCACGTCCCAAGGATATCAACAATGTCAGGAGAATATACATAACATCCACAGACAACAAAGCCGAAGTGTTGGAGTTTCCAGAATTATAAATTTATTTAAAAGTTATGTGTAAATGAAAATAAAGTTAATGTTCACAGGTAAGTTTCCAACATATAGATAGATCTCTTCCTTTCGGCTCCAGTTATATTAAACAAATGAGGACTGTATCTCCAATAAATGTAAACATACCTTCAGCTTGCACTTGCTTATAAATATTACTTTCATAAAACAAGTTAATTAAATAGAAATGGTAAGTTAATAAAATTTACTTTAAAAAATAAAAGTTAAAATTATTCCAGTGTCAATTTAAATGTATGTATGTTATGTAATAAAGTTGGAAAGTTGGACAAGGGGACATGTTTTTTTAATCTTTGATTGTCAGACCGCGTACGAGCGAGAGAGCATTTCATTTCATTTCAACTTATTTTCGTGCTTATACAACCCCTGCAATTGCCAATACCAATACCAAAGGGGGTTAACGTGAACATTCAGAGCAAGCTGTTGTAGCGCACGCTTGTCTTGGGCACAAGAACCGGCCTCGGCCGGTTCCTCCGTCCAGGACAGGAAAGGTTTTGAGGTGAAGGAGGGACCGCCTGCACTAGCAGGTGCAAGGGAGCACCAGCAGTCCAACCGTAGTTGATAACAGGCGGGAGGTGGTATGGTGCTATATAATTTGGAATGTCCCGTAGGATTAAGCCAAAGAGAAATGGTGTGCATTTTAATGAAGGGAATTTGGCGCAATTTTGATGGTCGTTCTAATGTGAAAGGTAGGGAGCTACGTACAAGTTTGGATTTGCAATTGCCTTCAATCTTCAGACCATGTTTTACATGCCTCTATCCACTAGGGTTCAGGCATGTAATGCAATTGCCCATTGACGTCAGACCTCTGAGAAGTACCACATGACGTCATAACAGCCAATCAGAGATCTACCTTTACAAAATAAATATCATTTCATTTAATAATTACGTTATGAACACAATTGCTCAATAAACAAAGTAATAAGCAATGGTGCCACCGACGGGGATCGATCCTAAACCGACCGTGCATCAAGCGAGCGTTTTATCACTGGGCTACGTCTCGCCCCCACACACCCCCAGCCTCATACTACCAACTCCCAGCCAGTGTTTCTGCCGGAAATAATTTTTTGGGGTATGGCGCTATGGAATTGAAAGCAACCATATTCAACGGGTTATGGGAGGCGTCCTACCGAAAGAAAATGGGTTAAGTTTGGGGCTAGGGTTAAGAAAATCATACAGTAATGATAATAGTCTTTTATTTTGTCAAAACGTTAAATTAAAAATATAAAATCTGCAGAACAAAATTAGGTATGATCAACTTTCTGCTCTCATGCAGTTGCTAGTCTGAGCGTTCGTACAACTCAATTCTCGTCGTATTAGTTGTTAAACAGGGGCATAATTCACAAAGCCCTCTTAGGCTCTGCTAGACATCAAAGCATCCTCTTTGCAAGTCATTTAGCATTGCACTGCGAGATCGCAAAGTTGGAAGAGTTTGCTGAATTAGGACATGCTGACGACAGTGGTTCAAATCCCGTCAAAGCTGGCTCACACATTCATTCATCTTTCTCATCTATCACCCTCTGTCTATCATTCTCATTATTTTAACCTTTCTGTCACTTTCCTCCGACTCTGTCTTCTGAGCTCTTCTACCTGTCTCAACATCTTCCACGGGTGCAGTCTTTGTGTATTTTTCTGCACCCACCTGGCACCCTCGTCCTCTGCCGCTAATAAAGCTGGTCTGACCCACGGCACTAACTAACGACCGCTGGTAGTAGGGGTGCATAGTAGGTGGTTACAAGTGCCTCTTAACAATGCAAGAAGTAACTACTGAACACTCCCCGAAGTGGTCAGACTAAGCCCACAGCTAAAAGCTGATGGGGAATGGCAGGTGTGTGGCACAGATAGCCACAAGAAACAAGCACCTGTCGCAGTTGGAGAGACAAGGACTGGATGTGGAGGAGGACAGCGAAAGAAGTTGAAAGATAAGAGGAGTTGCAAGATCGGGAAGAAATTAGATGGAATTCAAAGGAGAGAAACAAAAGGGGGCAGTAGGATAAAAAAAAAAGAAGAAAAAAAAAAGCAACCTATTCGAATTTCGAAGGCTGATTTTAACTCGAAGCCATTCTGAAAATGTTTTATAATTTGATATACAAATAGGTATTAAGGTTACACACAATCATTAATTACTGTTCAATACAATTTCAAAAAGCATATCAAGATTTGTTAGTATTTTTTTATATGAGGAACTATTTTTTAAACCGGACTATATGAAGCTGCTGCAACAAGTAACGACACGTCAAATGGTGGCGTGTTGCCAAGTCGGGAAACGGAAACCTATTGTTGTGGCCACGTCCCAAGGATATCAACAATGTCAGGAGAATATACATAACATCCACAGACAACAAAGCCGAAGTGTTGGAGTTTCCAGAATTATAAATTTATTTAAAAGTTATGTGTAAATGAAAATAAAGTTAATGTTCACAGGTAAGTTTCCAACATATAGATAGATCTCTTCCTTTCGGCTCCAGTTATATTAAACAAATGAGGACTGTATCTCCAATAAATGTAAACATACCTTCAGCTTGCACTTGCTTATAAATATTACTTTCATAAAACAAGTTAATTAAATAGAAATGGTAAGTTAATAAAATTTACTTTAAAAAATAAAAGTTAAAATTATTCCAGTGTCAATTTAAATGTATGTATGTTATGTAATAAAGTTGGAAAGTTGGACAAGGGGACATGTTTTTTAATCTTTGATTGTCAGACCGCGTACGAGCGAGAGAGCATTTCATTTCATTTCAACTTATTTTCGTGCTTATACAACCCCTGCAATTGCCAATACCAATACCAAAGGGGTTAACGTGAACATTCAGAGCAAGCTGTTGTAGCGCACGCTTGTCTTGGGCACAAGAACCGGCCTCGGCCGGTTCCTCCGTCCAGGACAGGAAAGGTTTTGAGGTGAAGGAGGGACCGCCTGCACTAGCAGGTGCAAGGGAGCACCAGCAGTCCAACCGTAGTTGATAACAGGCGGGAGGTGGTATGGTGCTATATAATTTGGAATGTCCCGTAGGATTAAGCCAAAGAGAAATGGTGTGCATTTTAATGAAGGGAATTTGGCGCAATTTTGATGGTCGTTCTAATGTGAAAGGTAGGGAGCTACGTACAAGTTTGGATTTGCAATTGCCTTCAATCTTCAGACCATGTTTTACATGCCTCTATCCACTAGGGTTCAGGCATGTAATGCAATTGCCCATTGACGTCAGACCTCTGAGAAGTACCACATGACGTCATAACAGCCAATCAGAGATCTACCTTTACAAAATAAATATCATTTCATTTAATAATTACGTTATGAACACAATTGCTCAATAAACAAAGTAATAAGCAATGGTGCCACCGACGGGGATCGATCCTAAACCGACCGTGCATCAAGCGAGCGTTTTATCACTGGGCTACGTCTCGCCCCCACACACCCCCAGCCTCATACTACCAACTCCCAGCCAGTGTTTCTGCCGGAAATAATTTTTTGGGGTATGGCGCTATGGAATTGAAAGCAACCATATTCAACGGGTTATGGGAGGCGTCCTACCGAAAGAAAATGGGTTAAGTTTGGGGCTAGGGTTAAGAAAATCATACAGTAATGATAATAGTCTTTTATTTTGTCAAAACGTTAAATTAAAAATATAAAATCTGCAGAACAAAATTAGGTATGATCAACTTTCTGCTCTCATGCAGTTGCTAGTCTGAGCGTTCGTACAACTCAATTCTCGTCGTATTAGTTGTTAAACAGGGGCATAATTCACAAAGCCCTCTTAGGCTCTGCTAGACATCAAAGCATCCTCTTTGCAAGTCATTTAGCATTGCACTGCGAGATCGCAAAGTTGGAAGAGTTTGCTGAATTAGGACATTGAGCGCAAGTCAAAGGGGTTGTGGAAATTGCAACGTACAACCTTCGAGTTTACCAACTTCGTCTTAACAGTTGACAGTCTGAGCCTAGCATTTGCGAAACATTGGCTGGTTACACTTGGTACTGATTATTTACGTAGTCTAAAGTTTACAGTTTATTCATAGCGACCACTGCATAATGTAGGAGCTTCAAGAATCAAAACAGGTTGTGGTGAACAATGTGGAAAAGCAACTCTGCAATCAGAAGTGCGGGAACGCCGAGACAGACGTATCCTCGACTGGGTTCCGAGTCGTCGTCCACAACGGCCAAGATACGCGCAGGTCCGCCGCTTCCTCCCACCAGTTTGATGACGCCGACGAAGACCGTGAAACCTTTGGCGGGGAGCTGTCGAAGATTGGCTACATTCTCCAGGTCTGGGACGTTGTGTTGTCCCAACACCTGGTGCACGAGGAACTCAATCGACTGGCCGTGGTCGACAGACGGCGTGTCCACCCCGACGATACTCACACGTCTCCGAGTGACCAACCAACTGGCGGCGTCTTCGTGAAATCCCGGAAAGTGAAACGTCGATGGTTTCTCGGGTTCGTTGGTGTTGAAGACCAAGGAGCGGTTCGGGTAGCGGACTCCCCAGTCGGAATGCATCAAGACGATCGCACCCTCTGGAATCCGCCCGTGCATTTCCTCCCACGATTCTAGGTCAGAAATGCTAAGTTTGTAATCCGCGTTGTTGGCAGCTTGTGACGTCACGTTGATGACTATTCCTGGACCAATCAAACGAGACGGTGGAATTTGGTGCGTCCTCCATTTTCCCTTTTGGAAATGACACGGGGAATCTAAATGAGTACCGCCGTGTTCCGCCGTACCAAACCAATTAGATTCATACCTGTAAATAGATTTAACCAGTTAGATTCATACCTATAAATAGATTCAACCGGTAAATAAATTCAACCCGTGCCGAACCAGTTAGAATCATACCTGTAAATAGATTCGATATGCAAATCAATTCAACCCATGCCAAACCAGTTAAGATTCATACTTATAAATAGATTCAGCCTGTAAATAAATTTAACCCGTGCCGAACCAGTTAGATTCATACTTGAAAATAGATTCAACCTGGAAATAGATTCAATTTGTAAATGAATTCAACTCGTGCCAAAACAGTTAGATTCATACCTGTAAATAGATTCAACCTGTGATGTACTTAAAATTCATACCTCGACATAGAGTTCACCTGTGTCATATTTTAAATTCATACCTGTATATTATATATTCCACCCTTGTATCACTTTAACTTCGTACCTGTAAACATAAATTGTCTCTTGCCGTTGCTACAACATAAGATACGTATGTGTCTGTGATTAAAAACTAGATTTTACCTTTGTTGTAAATATTCACACCTGCAAATATCAAAATATACTTTATCTGCGTTGGTCTGTTTTCGTATTATTTAACATTAAGCATCAAAACGAAGCCTTATGTAGCGTTCGTCTCCACTGAACGCAGTACATACTATTTATCATGCAACCATGCTTCCTATGGGGGCGGGACGTAGCCCAGTGGTAAAGCGTTCGCTTGATGCGCGGTCGGTCTGGGATCGATCCCTGTCAGTGGACCCATTGGGCTATTTCTCGTTACAGCCAGTGCTCCACAAATGGTGTAACAAAGGCTGAGGTATGTACTGTCCTGTCTGTGTGATGATGCATATAAAATATCCCTTGCTGCTAATCGAAAAGAGTATCCCATGAAGTGGCGACAGCGGGTTTCCTCTCTCAATATCTGGGTTGTCGTTAACCATATGTCTGACTCCATATAACAGTAAACAAAATGTGTTGAGTGCATCGTTAAATAAAACATTTCCTTCCTTCCAGTTTCCTATTGACCTGATAACCCCTACCTGATAATTGGAAGTGTTATCATGTCACTAGGAAACAAGTTGTGCGCATGACGAATGTTTGCTCAGTTTTCAGGTAGATCGTTTTCTCATTTTTCACACATCCATTTACAGCAATAATTGTTGAGCTGCATAAATAAATATAACATTTACACTTCCTGTAACATAAAATGACCTCTTATATTTGAATTCTTCATCATTCGCTCCGATTCGAAACTAGCGTTTTTAATTAACATTTTGAAACAAAAACGCAAGTAGCTTCCTGCAGAGAATGTTTACATTGGGAACACAATCAACGTGGTCTAGTGGCGTCGTTAAATAAAACAAACTTTACTTTACATTCGCAAGATGTTTTTGGATACCTACTATTGTCCGACTTCCGGAAGTAGTTTATACACGATAAAACTAATAATTTGTATACCGCTTTTGACTGAAACATATTTAAAAAAAAAAAACTTCAAAGGGGTTCCATGATAAAAACAATATCAGGTTACTACGTGTTGATATCGTGGTTATTTGACTCGGTTCGATAACGGTGTAACAGACTCACTGAAGCTCGCCTGTTACCCCGTTATCTAAACCTCGCCAAATAACCACGATATCAAAATGTGGTAACCTGATATTCTATATTTCTCACTGAAATTTGTTTTCGTCCTTATATTCAGTTAAGGATTAAGCACGCTGTCTCGTCGTATAAGTCAGATAAGCCAGATGATTTGATTTTAATCAGACTGGGGGAGGGGAACTGTTCAGTATAACAATAAATATGTACCAGTAATATTGTGTCTGTTCTCGCGTGGTGATAGTGAAGTTGAAATCCACGTTGCCGGGCCAGTAGACTGTAGACACGTCCTGCCCGTGCGTGAGGTCCACCACGGCTTTGGCGCATTCTGTCAACGTCAGCCAATCAAACAAAACCAGAAAAGGAAAAACGTAGACTTGCCAAAGAACCATTTCAGAAAGTAACAGAAGCTGTAAAAACAGGAGAGAAAAACACACGTTAGAGAAACACGCAGATAAAGCTGAAAAGTATGGGATATTTTAATAATGTCAAACAGAACAGATCATCTCTCTCTCTCTCTCTCTCTCTCTCTCTCTCTCTCTCTCTCTCTCTCTCTCTCTCTCTCTCTCTATCTCCTTTAGTTCCGGGGGGGGGGGGGGGGGGGCACGAGGTAAATATTTAATCTTTTGTCTTTATGTATATAGAGTAGGGGAAAAAAAGAAAAACCAAAAAAAAAATAAAAAGGTACATACTGAGAGTACTCACTCTGCCTGTCGATCTGTCTGTCTGTCCGTCCGCCCTCCTCTCTCTCTCTCTCTCTCTCTCTCTCTCTCTCTCTCTCTCTCTCTCTCTCTCTCTCTCTCTCTCTCTCTCTCTCTCTCTCTCTCTCTCTCTCTCTCTCTCTCTCTCTCTCTCGGGTTACCTTGGAGGTAAGGAAACAACATACGACGCCGCACCTCGGTTTAGATAATATACTACCGATATTTACAAATTGACTAACCCAAATTCTAAAGGCTCATATATATACTCAACCAAAAAAGTATTGCAGTTCCCAGTAAATCGTCTTCAAACTTTATATTAGTTGTCTAAAACTAGTCAAATTAAGTTAATTAAGTAAAATGGATTATTTGAAAAGTCTGGAAGTAAATTTACGTTTATGAACAGATGTTTATTGACGGATACTTCATTGTTAAACAGGAGGGTACAAAAATGTGATTTTGTCACAAATGTCAATATCTTGTATGCCGACCATTTTGGCGAATAACGGCTGTACAACTACGTCTCATGCTGGACGTAAGCCTATGAACTTGTACTGCAGCAATTTGGTTCAATTCTTGACGTAACGCCAGTTCAAGGTCACGAAGAGTGTTCAGTTGTGGGTGATGTTCTCGTAATCGTCGACCCAAGATGTCCCACATGTGTTCAATGGGGGAAAGGTCGGGGGATCTGGCTGGCCAGTCTAAGACTTGAATGTGATTTCTCTGCAAAAGTTCGTTAGTTATGCGGGCGGAATGAGGGCGGGCATTGTCTTGCTGAAATGTGAACGTAGGGCTGCGTTGCATAAATGGCAAGACAACAGGTGTAATAATTTCGTCACAATATCGTTGTGCAGTTAATGTTCCATTAACAGTAACCAGGTCAGTTTTGCCGTTGGAATGAATTCCCGCCCAGACCATCATGCTGCCTCTGCCGTATATGTCACGCTCAACGATGTTTGCAGCGTTGTAATGTTCGCCTCGCCGACGCCATGCTCTTAGTCTACCATCAGCAAACTCTAGACAGAATCGGGATTCATCTGTGAACAAGACTTCGTTCCACTGTCTAAGACGCCACTGCTGATGAATCCTGGCCCACCTCAAGCGTTCTGCGACATGACGTCCTGTTAATGGAACCCCTACTACAGGGCGACGAGCTATTAAACCAGCGTCATGGAGTCGATTACGAACGGTTTGAGGGTGAACCATTGTGCCAGTTGCCAGTCGTAAGTCGGCCGGCAACTTGGGAGCACCTTGGAATCTACGGCGGCGTGATGACGTCACTAAATACCGGTCCTCTCTTTGCGTTGTTGCACGTGGCCGACCGGAGCGACGTCTGTCTTTTACAGCTCCAGTTTGTTGCAAACGATACCGTAGACGCAGTATTGTCGTCGGGTGGACATTAAAGTGACGAGCAACGTTCCTAACACTTTCACCAGCAGCAAGTCTACCAATGGCCTAATAGCGTTGGTTTTCGGACATTGATGGACGGAGTTCCATGGCAATTTTCACACAATTTTCTTTCGTTTCACATTAGATACACACGACATTTTCAGACTGTGCACGAGCAAAGACAGGAAGTGGAAAACTTTCCAGACAAAAAAGATTGACAATCAAACAGTATGCTGGATTAAACACAGTGAATACTTGCATTTCTTTCAAAATTGCAAAATGTATACATTATGATCAAAAATGCAATACTGCTATACTTTTTTTGGTTGAGTATATATACAGGATGCGGCGCGTGCGTGCGGTCGGGGTGAAATTTGTTTTTGAAATTCATTAGTTTGCATGAGAACTTATAGAGTAGTGTCGGAAATAGAATAAAAATGATTTTCGTCAATTATTTCTTTCATATTTAACTGACAAGTAAATATTTATAAATATCTATTTAATGATACTCTACCTAATTTAGCATTTACTTGTTTGGGCTCACATTGATTAACAAGGTGGTGTTGAAATTAAAATAAAGATGTCAGTTAACAGGGGATTTGTGACCTCTTACTGGAACAGACTATAACACATTTTGATGATATGTGTCAATTTCATTTACCCTCAAACAAACTTTTAATTTAAAACTGCAAGTCAACTGATTATACTGAATTGCAGCATAAATTATTAATTATGACCAGCATATTTAGTGAATATAAATTCAATATAAGTACCTTAGAAATGTACACAATCCTGCAACCACTTAAAGGTGCTAAATCATAGTTATATGTGAGCATCTGTTTGTGATAAAGATTCTTCAATAAAAATGTATATTTTACTAGTAGATAATTTATTTCCTGTAATCATTTATGGGCATATATTTAAAGGTGTAGTCTTTAACTGTTAAAGTAAAATTAAAAAAAAATATATATATTTGCAATAGCTGTCATTATGCAACTTTGAGATAGCACCTTTAATACCGGTATAATAGAACAGAATGGTTCTTGGCAGTTTTACTCAAAAGTTACTTATAACTGTTTACACATATTTTGTTTTTGGAGAGGGATAGGGGTAAACCGTCATCAGAAACGATCCCTCACATATTACAGCAGCAATGAAATTGACATGTTGATCAAAATTTGTTATAGTCTGTTCCAATAAAGTGCACAAATCACCTGTTTACTGACATCTTTCTTTTAATTTCAAGAGTAAACACCACCTTGTACATCAATGAGAGCCCAAACAAGTAAATGCTAAATTAGGTAGAGTACCATTAAATAGGTATTTACAAAATATTTACCTGTCAGTTTAGTATGTAAGAAATAATCGACGAAAATCAGTGCCTGTTGTAGACTGGATGCGTACGACACACGCGTCTGCAAAACGCACGTGGCCAGAAGCAATGAAATAATCGTATATGGTGTATATGCCAAAAGCGCAAGCCGCGGTCGCATAAGACCAAACAGTTGGACCACGACTGGTTTATCAAAGGCCGTGGTATGTGCTATCCTGTTTGTGTGATGGTGCACATAAAAGATCCCTTGCTGCATTAGGAAAAATGTAGCGGGTTTCCTCCGATGACTACGTGTCAGACTTACGAAATGTTTGGCATCCAATAGCCGATGATTAATTAATCTGTCCTCTAGTGGTGTCGTTAAACAAAACTTTTTTTAACAGTCGGAAAGCAGGCACGGGGCCCATCCAGTCTATATGAGTCTTTACTGCAGTACCAGTCTCGGTAACATTTGGTAATTTTGACATATAATCTTAGAGAGGAATCGGGTGCATGTGCAGGGGAAGGGTATTGGAGGTCGAAACCCTTACTTGTCCAAGCTTTAAAAAAATTGAAATGTATTTTTATTTTATTTTTTTTGGGGGGGGGGGGGGGGAGCATGGCCCCATATAAACTTCGCTCAACACAGACTATAACCCCAACCCCGCTGAAATCCCTGCACACGCGCCTTGGAAACCCGCAACATTTTTTTTTTTTTCGCAAGGGATAGTTTATATGTACCATCCCACAGACAGGATATCTTATACCATGGTCTTTTTGTATACCCGCCGATAGGGATCGATCCTAGACTGACCGCGCATTTCCAAAAAACACCTTTTCAGGTCTAACTAATGAATAAAAATAACATATAGTCTTGAAAAATTTTACGTAAATCGAACACAGTACCCTCTTCCTCTACCCCTAGAGCGTTACGTAATTAGTAACACCCCCTTACATGTAACGCGTATGCCAACAGCTGGACACTGTCAACATTTCAAGGCAAATCCCCCACTCACCGACCCCTGGAAAGGCGTTGAACCATACCTCTATGGATATAAATATGTTTTGGAGATATGAGACGACCCCTCAATCAAGACAGTTAAATTTGTTCAAAAATTGCGAAATCTCACGTGATCTCTTGTTGGGGAATTCTATACTTATGATAAGCCAATGAAAACCGAGATCGGTACGAGTCCGTCAAAAGTGTCCCACTTTCAACATACTGGCTTTGTTTTTGACCTGGATAAGCCAGCGTAGTGAAACCAATGCGGAGTGCGGCGTCATATATGCACCAAACGTAATTGGATTTTCTGTTCTATATGCTTAAATAATAAACATATTCCAGGGAACGTAGTTTTAAAAGTTCTACTAACACTTTATAAAATATTAATTCTGAAAAAGGAAGGTACGATTTTCGATAATACATTGTCAAGATCAAACCGGTTTTAACGAAAGACTCTAGTACCGTATCCTCGAACGAACGTTCTTCGTACAGCGCAAGATTTCTCATTTAAATTTTTTGAGACGAACACTACAATTTGAAATCGGCAAACGCACGTGTTAACTGAAACTAACAACAGGTTGTCGTTGTGCTTTGCCGAGCAATGGGGGCACAGCCGACAAATCGAGCATATACTTTTGACAATCTCCGTTCATAGCGAACACACACGAGTGTCTTAAAAGTGCATTTGAGGTTATATTTCATATTTGTACATGTTGTTATAATATGGTAACCAGAGACACAAGGCTGGTAGGTAGGCTATAGGGTTCGCAGTCCGGTATAGTGTTCGTAGTCACACCCTGAGCGAGTTTTAGCGACTCAATAGGCAGGTGTAAGAACTCTACACCCTCTTCTCCCTTACTAACAACTAACCCACTGACCTGGACAGAAATGCCCAGATAGCCCAGGACAGCGTGCTTAAACCTTAATTGGATATAAGCACGAAAATATGTTAAAATGAAATTTACTATAGCAGGCTATTCGTTTGTTAAATCATTTACAAAACAAAACAACGGAACTAATCTCAACATGCGCAACATGTGGCGGTGCATTCCTGCATACGAACCGGCCTCGGTGGCGTCGTGGTTAGGACATCGGTCTACAGGCTGGTAGGTACTGGGTTCGGATCTCAGTCGAGGCATGGGATTTTTAATCCAGATACCGACTCCAAACCCTGAGTGAGTGCTCCGCAAGGCTCAATGGGTAGATGTAAACAACTTGCACCGACCAGTGATCCATAACTGGTTCAACAAAGGCCATGGTTTGTGCTATCCTGCCTGTGGGAAGCGCAAATAAAAGATATCTTGCTGCCTGTCGTAAAAGAGTAGCCTATGTGGCGACAGCGGAATTTCTCTAAAAAAGAGTGTCAGAATAACCATATGTCCAGTAGCCGATGATAAGATAAAAAAAATCAATGTGCTCTAGTGGCGTCGTTAAATAAAACAAACTTTACTTTACTTTTCCTGCATACGTTTATGTACAAGTGCGTGTCGCAACATATTTCCAATCGAATCTCCAAGTCAGACCTTTCCCTTGATGTCAGCGGTATCTCTGAACTGCCGTCTGACACCTCGGGGGGTCTGTACATTGCACTGGAAAGAGATAGTTTTGACCCTGAATCTAGTGACGAGGCTGGGGGGGGGGGGGGGGGCTTAACTCCTCCATCCTCGTCACACCACATTCTTAACACAAGAGAACTAAAATTGATTTGAGTCAGACAGGGGGAGGTACTCCCCGGTCGGAGTCCCCCACCCTGTCTGATGGTAAGTCTGAATTAAATACTCCCAGATCCCCCCCTCCCCCCCCCCCCACCCCCACCCCCACATCTGAAAAGAGCCAGAGACAGCCTCAAAGAGGTAAGTACCAACGTCAGCATGAAGACTACTACACACTCACAGCTTCTGAATCTGACCTAGAATCCAGCACAGGCACTAAGGGAACAGTCCCCACTCCCAATCCGTATCAAAAAAATTAAAGCAGTAACAAAAAATTACATTGTAGGGTCGAGGAGGGTTCAGTTTGGAAGTCTTGATCCCACGGCCTATGGACTGCTGTTTTTAACAGCATTCCATAGCTGCCATGCAATAAACCACCCGTCTGGAGGGGGGGGGGGGGGGGGGGGGGGGGGTTGAAAATGGGCAGAATTTTTAAAAAAGTAAATAGAATACATAAAAAAGAGAAAAGGGTTACAAGCCAAAAATAAAAAAGAATTGACTGCTCGGCCGAATATTTATATAATTTGGAGCATTTTAGAAGGACTGTCCAAAATTAAATAAGAGAAAGAAGAGAGGATCGGACTATTTAATAATATTTTTAAAAAAGAAGTAATATCGAATCAAATTTTGAACGCAGATCTAAAAGTTTAAAGTCCGATCGATATGTCCACGCGAGTGGCCTCGTTACGGCCGTTTGGGTGCACAGCTTAAAGGGACGACATGGATTGCATCCCGTCAAGAAAACCCCTAGATTGACTGTCGATAGATGTTGAAGGTGTAGTGCTGTGCTGAAATACAGATCTTGATAAGCCGGATCCGTCTGAACGAGAGAGAGTATCAGACTAGGGTATAGTCCAGTCGTCATGGGTTGGTATAGTGGTGCGGACGGGCTCGACTCCGGAGGATACGAGATGGTATCACTATAAAGCGAGGTAAAGTCTAGAAAAAGAGTAGTAGGGGCCGACCCCGCTTCCTATTTCTTCTTAGAGTGGGGCGGTCAATCTTCCAGTGCTGCGAGGACAGGCTAGGATATGTAGAGACTAAACGCGAACAACCGTGGCGTTCTGCAGAATGGCCGGTATATGAGTCACGAAAAAAAAACAAGTCGACAAGTCAGACGGAGAAATGACGTGGAGGCAAGGAATCTCGCTAAAAAAGAATCCAACCTGGTGGTGCAGGCTGTCGAAACGAGAAGCCTTCCAGCGTTCAATCGGTTCCAATGGCCGCATACATCCCAGTAGAAAACCTCATTTCGCTGACAAAAACAACGAAATGAAGGACCCCCAAGTCGAGCACACGAAAGCACGTGCAGTGTGCATAAGCGAAACAAACACGTCTTACCGCGTGGAGCTCCAGACTGGGAATGTCTCCCTCTAATTGGCTCAGAGGTTGAGATGGACTTTGAACAGTTCCCCCCTCTACCATCCAATCCGGGGCGGGTCCAGGAGGGTACCGCCCCTTTTCATAAACAAGTGACACCAGCTAGAGAAGGGGGCAGTGCTGCTCCAATGCAGTCTGTCCCCTCCTCTAATTCAACTCAGGCCCCCCTTTCAGGCAATTAATAGAGGGGGAGGGGCAACTGGCAGACAGTGGGCTGCGCCCCCCCCCCCCCAATCTTAGTTTGCGTTGCATAGCCAAAACCAGTCTAGCGGGTGCAAAGGGGATTGATATTTTGATTAGGGCCAGACAAGCAAACAGTGACTTACAGATAGCTAATACCACTGTTTGGCATAACGGTTATATTAATATCCTCCTGTCCCGCCCCACGGAAGTGGATGTTATTTTGATCAGCGGCATAGGTTTTCATATGCACAACTATTTAGAAAAACCCATCAAATGTGCAAAGTGTCAGAGGTGGGGTCAAGAGGTCAAGAGGTGCAGGTCGACCAGGGAATATCCCACATGCTTCCGGTGTGGGGCTAGCCACCACAAGAGGTACCCGGACAGTCCGTGCACAAGAGAAATCTTTTGTGCGAATTGTCGGGGCCCTCATTGCACTCATTCGAAAGAATGCCCGGAGCATATCAAAGCCATTATTTGGGGTTCTAATGTTACCAATGTTCCAGGCCAAACACTTGAAAATGTAATGGATAGTAATGATTTGCTCTGTTTAAATGGGGTTTTTCCGATTCCCATCACACTTGGTCGTGTCTGGACGTCACCCTTATGTCAAGGGGCGTGGCAGCTAAGTGTGAGTGGGAGGTGCTTAATGAATTTGGTAGTGACCACCTCCCTGTTAAAACTGTCTACAATAAAAACTGTCTTTGGGAAGAGCCCAATAAACAAAAACATAATTGGAACTTTAATAAAGCCGACTGGCCCGTTTTGAGAGTATGTGTGCCGATATCATCCTGAGCAGATTAGAAATACTAATATTGATATTTTTAATGATAAATTAGTTAAAACAATAATTGATATCGCAGCTAAAACTATACCAGTAAGAGGTAATAAAGGCAGAATTAATTCGGTCCCTTGGTGGACCGATGAGTTAAATTTACTTAAAAAAGAAAGAAACAAATTAAGAAATAAACTAAAAAAAGATAGGACTGAAGAAAATATTAATAAATTTTAAAATGTTAAATACAAATTTATTTATACAATAGCTAAAGAAAAAAAAGCCTCATGGGAAAAATGTGTCAGCTCCATTGGCGAAAGCATGACTGGGAGGGAGGTCTGGTCCAAGATCAAGAGAATTCAGGTGAAACCGGGCAGTTTTTCTAATATTTTAAAAAATAGTAAGACATATATAACAAATCAAGCTAAAGTAAATATTCTGGGACCAACATTTAAACAAAATTCGGCATCCTCTAATTTCTCAAAAAAATTTCAAAACGTAAAGTACACAAAGAACAGTATAATAAAATTCCTCTGAATTCCAAATTCCGTGAAAGCGGTAACGAATATGACATTCCATTTACACTCCAAGAAATGTTCAAGGCCTTTCAGCATCGTAAAGGCTCAGCTCCAGGGCCGGATAAATTTAGCTATTTATTTTTTTAACATATCCCCACTAAAATACTTGGAACTTTTCTTGGAGTTATTTAATCTTATCTGGAAACAGGGTTACCTCCCCCTCAATTGGAAGCACGCAGAAGTGTTTGCTCTCTCTAAGAGGGGGAAGAACCTTACTTATCCTAAAAACTACCGCCCTATTTCGTTAACGTCCAGTGTCTGCAAGATCATGGAATACATGGTTAACATTCGCCTTTCCCTCTTCTTGGAACTCAATAATTTATTTACTGAGTTTCAGAGTGGGTTCAGAAAAAACCCACTCCACCACTGACCATCTTGTTCGTTTGCAGACTAGGTTAAAAATGCCTTTAGGAGGAAACACAACGTGGCCGGTGTCTTTGTGGACATTGAAAAGGCATACGACATGGTCTGGAGACATGGATTGTTGCCAAAAAATTATAAAAATGGGTGTATTAATGTTTAATTTTATTGATAGGTTCATAAATAATAGAAGTTTTACGGTAAAGTATAAAGGTTACTCTTCACCCTGTTTGGAACTGGAAAATGGCATCCCCCAGGGGTCAGTGATTGCTCCGACTCTATTTGGCATTTGTATTAATGATTTGGCTAAATCACTCGCTGACAATGTATCTACAAGTTCTCAATTAAGTATCGGACTGGAGGGTAGGGAATGCATTTGATCTTGTCAAAACAGACCTCCGGTCGGATTTAAATGTTTTACAAAATTGGTCACAGGGGGGTAACCATTTCCTAATCTAAAACCTGTTCTATATCTTTTTGGGGCAGAATTGGACAGCCAATGCCAAAATTAGATTTATGTTATGACAATAAAGAAATAACCCAAGTCAAATCGGTCCGCTTTTTGGAAGTGACCTTTGACCAGCGTCTCACCTTTGCGGAGCATATAGCCAATGTAGTTGGCATCTGTAAATACTATATTAATTTATTAAAAACATTGTCAGCAGTCCCATGGGGCAATGATAGGAAAACTCTGCTTATGATTTTTGAGGCATTCATAGTCTCAAGACTTCAATATGGTGCGCAGGCCTTTGGTTGTGCCAGTGACACCCAGCTTAAGAAACTTGAGAGCGTGTACAACAGGGCACTATGTACCATCATTAGAGCTTCTGTTTACACGCCCCATGATAGTGTCTTAGCTGAACTCGGAGTGCTACCGCTGACCCTTAGAAGAATTAAGCAGGGGCTCAAACATTTATTCAAAACAAAAAATTTGGTTAGAAATAATCCAATTAATAAACTTGTTTCCCTTTATACTCAGTCAGTCCGGGACTCAAATATATCCATTTATTCTTATTTACTACGTTTTGCTAATGATTTTGGGGTGGCGAATCTACCTATACGTGATTGTAGCGCTAGATTCAAAGCCCCATGGGTTCTCATACCCCCTAAGGTAAATCTTTTTATTAAAAATGAATTAGCGCAAATAGACCTACCAGTGTTTAAAAATACGCTTTTTAGAATCATTATGGGGGAAAGATATAATTTTTTTTTACAAATTTATACAGACGGCTCCAAAAACCCCATAACTGGTAGGACGGGTATGGCCTTTGCCGTCAAAGAATTAAATGGATATAGCTATTATAGAGCCAGACTGACTGACACTGTTTCAGTCTACACCACGGAGCTATTGGCCATACAATATGCCCTGGTGTGGATATTAAACAATCATAATAAAATGGACGACCAAAATAAATTTATTATACTATCTGACAGCTTAAGTTCCCTTAATGCTATAGATGGTTCCCACAGTGTTAGGCCTGAAATTGTCAAAAATAGTATTGGCTTTTATAATAAAATTATTCAAATGGGGGTGAAGGTCGTCTTTGAGTGGGTACCGGCTCATGTGGGTATCCATGGTAACGAAATGGCTGATCAGTGTGCAAAAAAAAGCCGTATTGGATGATGAAATTAAAATCAACATTAAATATAATTACAGTGAAATTAATTCAATTATAGTGCCATGCATTGACCACCTTTGGCAAATTGACTGGAACCATAGGACGAGAGCATGGCACGCAGATGTTAAGCCTATTGTCTCCTCACAGGGCCCCATATCATTTAGCATTAAATCTACTAAAATAATTGCCAAACTTCGCATGGGTGTTTCAGTTGCTTTAAATCAAATTAAATTTAAAATGAAAAAAATTAATAGCCCTAATTGCACCCATTGCAATTTTATAGAAGACATAAATCACTATTTATTCTTCTGTAATAAATACACCAATAATAGAATTAAATTAAAACACTTTTTTTTAATAATAATAATATTGCTTTTACTCCTAAACATTTATTAAATCCAAATAAACAGTATAAATTAACGATAGATAGGTTATTAATGGCCTATGTGGTGGAGACAAATGTTAATATCTAAATACTTAATTTATTGATCACTGTTGGTGATGTTGGCCGACTTACTTGGGCCCGACGTGCCCCACTTTGTGTATTATCCCGGGGGGGGGGGGGGGGGGGGCGGTAGGGCCCAAGCCATATGCCGCATAGTTGTGTACTATCCTCTTGTGTCGGCTATTTATGGTCGGCCTTCATTGCTACTATAAATTTGGATGAATAAATAATAATAATTAATAGTGATAGTGAAATTAAAGTAAACAAATAATTAATTATTTTACATATTAATTTTAGCCTTGGGGTAATCCTCGCTGTGTTGTTGTTGTTTTTCTAGGGTCACAGTCGGGTCACGACCTGATATCTTTACGCTAATTACCTTGGCTACTAGTCTATTTTTTTTTTTTTATAATATAAGCTTTTTAAATATTGTATATAATTACATTAAATATATGTGCCCATGGCCTCCCCCCCCCCCAATTTAGTGGGGGGGGGGAGGTGGGGCACATACATTTTTATTCATATTGGGTGGTGTGCCTCCGCCCGGCCCCCCATTTATTTGGCGGGGCCGGACGGAGATACCTGAATACACAATTATTTGTAGATTTATGTTGTATTTGTTTGTGTTGTGTATTTGTATATATGTTGTATGATTGGATGTACGGTTGTTGCTCGGTTTTTAAGGGGGGGGGGGGGGGGGGCTTATCTGGCAGTAATCCCCTCCCCTTTCCGGAAACTGCACAGTATATACAGTTTGTTCTTTTTAATCCGTTTATATATTTAAAAAATAATAATAATAATAAAAAAAAAAAATAATAATTTAGTGTAGGTTACCAGCATGCTCGCTCATTTAATGTTTTCCCTATTTTTTATCAGTATTTTAACCATATTTTATATTTTTAATAAAAACATTCATGTAATTCAACAGGGCAGGCAACTGGTCTGTGCTCGTGGCAGTACCCTGGCTAGGTCTTTTGTTTTTAAGTGGGGGTTTAGGCTAACGAATTCGATCTCAGGGTTTAGGTCGTTGTCTATCTTGTTGTTTCTCCTGGCTTTCTTGGTCGTGGTGGGTTTACTAGGTGGGGGTGGGGGTGGCGTTGGGGGTTTTGGGGAAGTTGCTAGATCTTTGTCGTCCTGAGTCTGTACATGGATTTCGATATCTAGGGCGCTGCTGAGGGCGGTTTCACTGATTTGGGTTTTGTCTGCCATTTTATCACGTTAGAGGGATTATAGTACTTTCTAAGTTTTTTAGTTTGAGCGGAGAAATAAGGATGGCTAAGTTAATTTACGCTGTATAAAAAAAATGCTAACAGAAATATACACATAAATTATCAACACAATTCTAATGAGTATCGGCTAAAGGGTTTGGGTGAATATTGTCCGACACAAAAGATTTCCTAATACAAAAAAAAAAATCCTTACCTTATTCCTTAGTGCAAATACAGCTCCTAGTTTTAGCTCTTGTATCATTGGCAGTCATCACTAGAATGAGAGAGACGTCCGTATATTGTTACATACCCTATATCTATATATATATACTCTTCAAAAGAAGAAACGCAAAACCACATTGTCGTAACATTTGGAGAATTGATTTAATTATTGAATGGTGAGTCCGATAATTACCAAATGTTGCAGGATTGTTCACAATTCACTCTAGTCCATTGTGAGTAAGTGATAGGACACACCACCAAGGTCAAGGTCATCTGGAGTCAATACCGGGTGTGGCCTCCGCGTGTGTTGACAACTGCCTGGCACCGCCTGCCCATTGAAGCAACCAGAGTACGGATGACGTCCCGGGGGATGGTGGCCCACTCGGCCTGCAAGGCTGCTGCCAGCTCGGGCAGGGTCTGGGGCTGTGGTTGTCGCTGTCGGAGGCGTCGGTCCAACTCGTCCCATAGATGCTCAATTGGGTTCAAATCCGGTGATATCGATTGCCAAGGAAGGACATTAATGTTGTTGTTCTGTAGGAAAGCCGTTGTGAGACGTGTTGTGTGAGGCCTGGCGTTGTCATGTTGGAACACTGCGTTGGCGTTGGCCATAACTGGAACGATGTGTGGCCGGAGGATCTGGTCAATGTAGCCCTGTGCATTCAGGTTGCCCTGCACGTGGACCAGGTCAGTTCTGCCAGTGTGTGAGATGGCTGCCCACACCATGACACTACCCCCGCCGAATCTGTCCACTTCCTGCACGCAGTTTGCCGCATAACGTTCACCACGACGCCTATACACGCGACATCTTCCATCATGACGTCGGAGCAGAAATCGGGACTCGTCACTGACCACACCTGTCTCCATCGCAGTTGAGGCCATTGTCGATGAATCTGGCACCACTGCAGTCAGAGTCGACGGTGTTGTGGTGTTAAGATGACACCTCGAACTGGACGTCTGGCACGAATTCCTACCTCACGTAGGCGGTTCCGTACGGTCTGGTCGGATATCCTGCTCAAACCTGGTATTGCTGCGGCTGTGGAGGTGGCAGTAGTCAATCGTTCCCGAAGGTGGCGTACCCGGATGTAGCGGTCCTGCCCGGGGGTAGTGACCCGTGGTCGACCGGATCTAGGGAGGTCACGTGTTGATCCATGTTGCTGGTAACGGTCCCACAGTCTGGAGATGGTGCTTGGGGACACATGGAATGCCCTGGCAACGGCCGTTCTGGATTCGCCTGCGTCTAGTCGGCCGATGGCATTGTTTCTCTGCGGTTCACTGAGACGTGGCATGTCCTGGATTGTCAACTGTCGGCCAGATACAGAGGCCAGGCAAGCGAACACCCTGCACTTTTATACTGTCGGTGTTCATGTTGCACGTGCAGACAACGCACGTGCAGTGGTGACATGGTTTGCACGTGGCTGCGTTTTTACGAATATTCACATTTTGGAACTTTATTGCACAGTAGCTGCGTTTTATCGAATGTAACCGTAGGAATGTGTTTGGGACATGCAATGACCTTATATTCACAAAGCATGAACCGGTAGGAAACATAAAATCGGAGTTATAACCCATTTGTACCCTTTTGCGTTTCTTTTTTTGAAGAGTATATATAGCTGGTATTCAAAACTGGTGCCGCCATGTTTCGACCGTTTCTCAACCGAAATAGTGCAACAAATGAATACACAGACCACAAATGTATAACCTGCCGTACACGCTAAACCCCGATGGAAGTACTTGCATCATTATTAATAAAATAAATCTTCCAACAACAAGTAAATATATGGAGATTCTTATTTGTTTTATTTAAAGAGTGTTTGGCTATGGGGTAAATGTGTTTTTAATAATCCGCGTTACATTTTGTCGGCAATGATGAGTAACAGATGTAAGGGCGGAACGGAAAGTGCGTAAATACTTCCCTACATTCCTAGCTATGACTTCGCTGCGAGTAGACGTCGCAAAGTTGCTCTGCAATTACCCCCCCCCCCAGGTGAAGGGGGGGGGGGTGTAATTGCAGAGCAACTTTGGCGACGTCTACTCGCAGCGAAGTCATAGCTAGGAATGCAGTTATATTATGCAGTTCTATGGAATGTTGATCGAGTATCGCGTCACGTACACCGGTTCACGGGCAACCGTGACTTTGGTGTACGGTGACGCGGTCTGGCAAACAAGAGGAGGAAGGAGGAAGAGGAAACGCGCGCCAGGGCCGGTACAGGGGGGGAGAAAAGCTGGCGGCTCAACCGCCAGTGGCGGTCCCTTCTGCGTCGCCGCCCCCGCCGACCACTCAGAAGAGGACGACAGAGCCTAAGGCCCAGGAGTCCCCGGAACCGACCTACTCGGTCCTGGATACAGCGATGTACCAGAGGAAGAGGAGGGAGCCACCGACTTCTACTCCGAGGATTGCGTCTCCGGCGCGGCGGTCAAATTTATCGACCGCCCCCGTTGAGTCGCCTGTTGTTGCTGCTGCAGGCAAGAGGAAGGCTACTTCGCCGACCCACCAGCCCGACAAGGCACCGCCGCACATCCGTCTAACCCCCCCCCCCCCCCCCCCCAGCAGAACCGGCAGGAGACTGGCACTTAGCCGTGGATAAGAGCTAGCCACAGTACCGGAAACTTCTGCAGGGGGACACTGTTGATCCGAAGAAGCTGAGAGGGAAGTTCCTCAACGTGGCATGGACCAAGCTGCCCGACGACACGCATTTTGAACTTCACAGCATTAGGTTGGAAGGAGAGCCAGGACTTGTGGTCACACAGCGCCGTCAGGACGTCTACAGACAGGCGATACTCATCCCGGAAATGGATAGCCACACCATACACCGGATGGTCAAGGTAGTCTGCGACGACGCTGTGTACCTGCACGTGATACGGACCCTGCTT
>NC_054713.1:15918427-16085927 GCF_016097555.1 Gigantopelta aegis | reverse complement strand
ACATTGCATTTACGATTATATGGCGTCGGACATATTATGGTTAAGGACCACAAAGGTATTGAGAGCGGAAACCCGCTGTCGACACTTCATTGGCTACTCTTTTCGATTAGCAACAAGGGATCTTTTATATGCACCATCCCACGGCCTTTGTACATCAGTTGTGGAGCACTGGCTGGAACGAGAAATAGCCCAATGGGTCCACCGACGGGGATCGATCCCAGACCGACGGCGCATCAAGCGAACGCTTTACCACTGGGCTATGAACCCCCCCCCCCCCCCCCCCCCCCCCATGTCAGGTTTTTGTTGTTTGTTTGTGTTGAATGCCCCCCAGTTTTTGTCAGCACATTTTGTTGACAACGTAAATAGGATATGGCTCAGGACACTCGAGTGATATAGCTGTTAAGTCACCGAGCGTAAGACTGGTCGGTTCTGGGTTCTCAGCCCGGTACCGGCTCTCACGCAGAGCGAGTTTAACGACTCAATGGGTAGGTGTTAGACCACTACATCGACTTCTCTCTCACTAAGACTGGTCGGTCCTGGGTTCGCAGCCTGGTACCGCTCCCACCCAGAGCGAGTTCAGTGACTCAGTGGGTAGGTGCAAGACACTACACCGACTTCTCTCTCACCAACAACTAACCCACTGTACTAGATAGACAGGCCACACAGCTGATGTGTGTGCCCAGGACAGCGTGTTTAAACCTTAATTGGATATAAGCACGGAAATAAGTACAAACAGTAAGAACAATACTCGAGTTACAAGACTCGGCGTTTCCGGGTGTTAACACATCCAGATACGACGATGATCAACTCTGGTTCCAGCAGCGAGAAGTCTACGGTAATCATTTAACATCAACATTGGTCCAGGATCGATCCCCGTCGGTGGACCCATTGGGCCATTTCTCGTTCCAGCCAGTGCTCCACAACTGGTGTAACAAAGGTCGTGGTATGTACTATCCTGTCTCTGTGATGGTGCATATAAAAGATATCTTGCTGCTAAAAGAGCGGCGACAGCGGGTTTCCTCTCTCAATACAATGTCTGACTCCACATAACCGTAAATAAAATGTGTCGAGTGCGTCGTTAATAAAACATGTCCTGCCTTCCTACTTTTAACATGGTATTTTTTGTTTGTTTGTTTTGTTTAACAACACCACTAGAGCACATTGATTTATTAATCATCGGCTATTGGATGTCAAACATTTGGTAATTTTCAGAGGATGTTTTGTTTTGTTTTACGACACCATTAGAGCACATTGATTTATTAATCATCGGCTATTGGATGTCAAAAATTTGGTAATTTTGACTCGTACTCATCATATATGCACCAACCCACAGACAGGATAGTTTAACGCGGTATACTCAAAACTTTTTTCATACCTATATTTATTTTAGGTTCAGGCACCGTGGCAGTACCTAACCAAAAATAAGTAAAGGGTAGTAAAGAAAAGAAAAATGCCACTTATTTCTTATTTATTTATTTATTTATTTATTTATAAATTATTATTTATTTATTTGTTTGTTTATTTTTTATTTGTTTTGTGTTTTTTGTTTGTTTGTTTGGTTTGTTTTGTTTTGTGTTTTGTTTTGTTTTGTTTTATTTTTGTTTTATTTTTTTCACAGGCGCGTACCTGAACTACAAAGACTGGGCAGACGGAGAACCGTCTCCTGTTGGAATCTACGTGCTCGTGTCTGCCTATCATGGCAAATGGAGAAATGTGACAGCACTTCTAAATCGTGGATTGAAGGAACGGTATATTTGCAAAGCTGGTATTGGTAAGCAAATACAAAGATTATGTT
The DNA here is from genome assembly GCF_016097555.1 of Gigantopelta aegis. NCBI lineage: Eukaryota > Metazoa > Mollusca > Gastropoda > Neomphalida > Peltospiridae > Gigantopelta > Gigantopelta aegis. The sequence goes on along the minus strand of NC_054713.1, from coordinate 16,084,132 downwards.
GAGAAAGGTAGCGTAAAGGAGAGGGACGCAGTGACGTAGCCATATGATGGACACACTATCCTAGGTCCTTCCACATACTTCGCAGCACATCACGTGATATCTACTACCCATAGAAACAAAGAAAAGAAGGAAAGACAGACATACAGATAGACAGACAGATAGACAGATAGATAAATAGACAGACAGACAGACAGACAGACAGATATATAGATTGCTAGATAGATCCACATTTTTTTTGTTGGGGGGGTGGGGCTTCAATTGCAGGAATATACCAACAATGGTATCTATTTTTCAGCAAATTGCGTCGTGCCCCTTGTTTGTAGCATACAACGATATATAGCGATAAATCCCCCCCCCCCCTCACACACACACACACTGGACTTGTAAGCCTTTTTTTTCTTCTTTTATTTGTAATCACAAACGAGTATTCGCTCACATAGAAGCCCTTTACTCCATCCACAGACCACTATCTCGAGGCCCTCATTGCGCTAATATCGTTGTGTGGAATGTATGCTATCAAAACGTTGATGACCAATTTGTTGCAAAGAGCTAGATACATTGTTGTCCCATTTTTTTGTATATCCTGCAAGGTGCCCCACACCCAGCTAAATAACAAAAACATCTGGATCCTCTAGAGTGATGAATTTTATATTGAGAAGAATGTTATCCGCTGTAACAGAATGCAGGCCCGTAGGAACCGGGGAGGGGGGGGGGCGAGGGAGGAGGGGCAGGGGCGCACGTGCCCCTCCACTTGTGAGCCTTTTTTGTCTTTTTTCATTTGGATTTAAGCATATCACATTAATGTTTGCCATTGTAATCCAAGCTAATAACCAAAATCTGATATAGTGTTTGTACCCGATCCCCCCCCCCCCCTTTACCAACACAACACTCCTAAATTCGTTCAAGGCAACAAATCATGTGTTAATCACAATAAGAAATGTTCTTCTTATTTTCTATGTCAACACGGTGTGCGCCAGGGCGTGAACCTCACTCTTATTCTGTTTCCTATATATCCGAATGACCTACAAGATCTATTAAGCGAGAAGCAATGTGACGGTACAAAAGTGATACAGGAAAACAACCCTGATCTACTTATTATAATTACTTTGTTACTTTATGCTGACGACACTGTTCTTTTAGCAGACTGTTCCGATGATTTTCAGAAATATTTAAAACATTTTTTTTTCAGAATACTGTGATAATTGTAAACTAAAAGTTGACATCGATAAAACCAAAATTGTTATCTTCGGAACACCGCCAAATAAAACATTTTATGTAAACAATATAAAAACAGATATATATACCAAACATTTTATGTAAACAATATAAAAATACATATATATACCAAACATTTTATGTAAACAATATAAAAATACATATATATACCAAACACGCGTCATTCAATTGGTAAAAAAGCACTAGTAGCTCAAACTAAATATTAGAATTAGAAATTTAAGTATACCTATAGAATGTCAGCTTAAACTATTTATACAAATACATTGTAATACATGCAACTGAACAAACGGTAAATTAAAATGGTTAACTTACATTAATGAAACTCTAAACAAACTTGGGATTGGGAGCCATAACATAACTAATTATTTTAAGTTGTTTCCGAACAAGTAATCATTTTTTTTTTTTACGTATGGAAACTGGGAGACGGCAAAATATTGAACGAAAAGAATGACTATGTCCTCTATGTAACACCAATCTAAGTGATGAATTTCATTATCTTTTTCAGTGAACATAATTTCGACAATAAAAGGAAATTATACATAGGTAAATTAATTTTGTATTTAAAGATATTTTTGAAATGAAGATATTTCGAATTATTTTATATGTTTTACACTATAATATATGTTGCCAATGTATTACACTATTTCTGTATCTAAAAAACTAAATATTTTATAGATATTAACTCTGTATTAAAGATATGATTCAAACGTAGATTCTTTGTGTATTTCGAATTATTGTGTAAATATTATACGATATAAGATGTCATGTTCTACTCTTCTGTAGTTGCCGGTTTATTGTATTGTTTACTTTACTGCAGCTAAACAAAATGTTTGTAAATTACCTCCATGTATCGCCGTATGGTCATCTGAATGTAAGTAAAGTTCTCTTCTGTTTATGTATACAAGTATTTTGTTATGAACTATATTACCAACTTAATAACTGTACATTTTGTAGTTGCAGGCGCTGTAGGAGGTGTTGCTGGTGGAGCTCTGATAGTCGCCGTAGTGGTGGCTGTAGTCATCGTTTATATAAGGTAACTGGCGATTCATGCTTCAATGTGTTAAATATATCGCTATATAATTTTTTTTTATTGATATTAATTGAGAGACGATATTTACCTACATAATGCAATGCTCCATTGATTGAGTCTTTTGCGGAAAACGAAAATTAAAACAAACCAGCCAATATTGTATACCCCGAAATTCAGTCCAGCTCATTTTATCACTGCTACTCAGGCCCGTAGCCAATGGGTGGTCGGGTGTGTGTGTGTGTGTGTGTGTGTGTGTGTGTGTGTGTGTGTGTGTGCTTTTTTCAATATGCCCCGGACCCTTCCCCCCCCCCCACCCCCCACCCACTAAGCAACTCTGGCGCTTCGCGGCCTCGTGTGAGGCAATTCGTGCCTCACCATAAGCCTAAATGCCCCCCCCCCCCCACCCCCACTTCTCAATATCCTGGCTACGGGCCTGTTACTCCAATTAGTATAGGCTCGGGGGGGCTGGGGGGTGGGGGTAGGGGGGTAGTTCGCATACATTTCTCTTTTAGAGAGTTAACTTAAATTTTCTTGTTCTATATGCCAAGGCCTTCAGAAAAAGTTTGGGTAACACTTTGAGGTTAAGTACGTTTTCTCAGCAGAGCACATTTGTGATGTTTGGTTGGCCGCCAAAAGGCTAAAATGACGATATTGGAGTTTTATGCAATAAATAATTATTTGACACCCATAGATGATTCATTTTGATTTATTTCAATTGCTTGGGTATTACTGACTATATTTTTGCATTATTCATTGTCATAAGCCTAGGTTTGAGGTACAAAATGACCTTATATTACATATTTTTACTTGGAAATCGCTTTCGATTTGAAAGTATCTCAAAGTCTAATGGCTTCTCAGTCAACCAATACTGTAAGCAGAGTTCCATAAATTGGCCAACAATTTCTTCATCAAGTGCTCAGAGCAATGCAGTTTTCAATTTGATACCTCGGGTTGCTGGATGATACCCATGGGGCCCATTTTATCCCTACCCCCTGAAATAAACAATTTTAGGGCATTTCGTCAAATGACCATATCTCCTAAAGTAAGTGTCACAAGAAGTTAATCTTTGTGTCTATAAATATGTTTTTAACCCCAAATAATTGATGGTACCATTACTGTGATTTTTTGCAGTTGATCTAATTGGCATAATTCCAAGATGGCGTCCACAATGGACACAGAATACTGAATCAGACATAACTTCGCATATAGAAAAACATTTCAAGTGGCACTTAAAAAAGAGTCAAATACATAAATTCTCCACCCCTCCTCCTCCCTACCATATCCCAGATAATAATTTAAAAAACCCATCCAATCAAAAAGTCCACATTAATAAAGAATAATGTTCAAACATGGTGTTTAATATAGTACAAATGAAACTTTCATGAATTATCATTATTTATCATTGATAACTGTCCTAAATACTACTATTTAAAGATTACTTCATTATTAGTGCAAACGTTTCAAACATACCAAAATACAGCAGGACTCAAGGTAATCATAACAGACAATTACATTTTTTATATGAATTGAGTGATGTTTTCTTACACCGACAGAATTTGCAACATTTGACTTCAGCCATCCTGCAAGGGCAAATTGACCTGATACACCTATGGCATGAGCATATGTCTGACCAATTAACCTCAAGGGTTTTCTGAGATGTTGCAGGCATTAATTGACCTTGGTCGTGCTCATAGCCACAATCTTGTGGTTTCAGTGATCCAACATTTTCAGGGTCGAGATGGCTCTGCAAGGCATGCATGGTGGTGTGGGCATTATAGAACGCATGCTGTATATGAGGCAGGATACTGTGGCTGGTCGAACGCAGGTTATCGAGAGAGCTGTCTTTACTGAAATCGAAAATCTCTGCATGGAGGTCACAGACATTTGTGGTATAACATTTGTGGTATCTCAGCACCTTCACCAAATAATACTCAGCATTGCGAATTATGGCTGTAGAGAGGGTTGAATATCTCCCATAGTTTTTGAGAAACTTCTCCAGTTTTGCTTTCAAAGCTTCGTTCTTTGTACCATCTTTGCTGGTGATGTCACACCCTGTAAGGCTGTACAAAGCTGGGAATACTGTACATTGCTGATGACCCAGGATGCCCAACAGAGTATGAAGGGACACACACCTACCGAGTGAAATCTCCCACTCCAGTTCGTACCCACAGCTCATCGAGGTCATGTTGCAGCAATACGGGGATGTGGTAGAGCAGGGCGACAATTACATCATTGGAGATTAGGACACATACTTTATGTCCTGCCTCAAGAGAATCCAAGACATGAATGGGTATACGAAAGTCATCTTCTTCAAATGATGATAGAAGGTGGGCCAGATCGTTTTCTTTGCCTTCGTAAACCATAACACACTGCCAGCTCTTATGTTTTCTTGTTATCTGGTCGAGTAAAGTGGCGTATTGCCGAGATGCAGAAGTATTTCCACGAAAATTACGACAGATTAGTTTCTCCAGAAGAAGCTTCTTGTTTTTTGAAGGCCAGATCATTTCCTCCTGTTTTAGCAGAGGTGGGCTGGTCATCATATCGTTGTCACTTAACAGGAGAGGAGATGGTGTGACGTCATATTTCAAAAGGTCCTTTGTTGTGAGGCTACGATCACAGGCGATTTCAATCATTTTCTCCACAATATTCACCTCCTTCGCTATCTCCCTAATTGTTTGCTGTGGCTTGTTTCTGGTGGCTTTCATTATGTTGAGATTCAACAACGGCATGATGACCAGCCAAGAGAAAAGCCAGCTACTCAAAGAGTTATGCTACAGTCACATATCCTACGGCGGATTTCTATGATTTCGGAAAATCGGGGGTATTGCAGGGATCTGCGGCATCCATGTTACAGTCACATATTCAGCTGGGCCCGCGTGGTGCCTTTTGAAGTTTTCTCGACTCCAATCGCGAGGCGTTTGTAGATAAGCTGCACCTGCAGTCGGACAGGAGCCGTGAGATACTCATACGATTTTTACACATCTACGGGTCTCGTGAGGGACTCGCACGGACATCGTAAGATACTTGTACGATGATCTTAGAAATTGTATGGGTGCCGTACGATTTGAGGGGCCCAAAATTCAGTGCCATCCGTACGAATGTTGCGGGGGCCATACTAGGCCCGTGCAGTGCCCGTGCGATGCTGTATACAACGTGTCTACGGGTTTACAGCCTATAACAATTTCTACGACACATCGGGAACTTTTAACTCCGCGCTAAAAGCTTCCGATGCGCCCTACATCGAGGAAAGATCGCTAAGGTGCCCGCAGGATAATCACAGCACCCTTGCGGCCGCCGTGAGATTTTGCAAATTTCCCAAGAAATTTGGGCCCGTACGGGCGCCTTATCCCAAAGCGGTGGATATGTGACTGTAGCATTAGAGACCCATCTCAAGACTGAGGACTATGAGTATACACATCAGAGAAACTTGTGATTTGTTATAGACATCATGGCCACTGTTCATAAGGTTCGTTTTAATGGCCTTTCCAACTGTCAGGATCTCTTCTGAGTTTTCATGTCGTTTTCTGATGTTTATCGTTAGTTTGGCCAATGAGACTATGTGTTCGACATGTACTTGGATGACCCGCCAGTAAAGGACAATGAGAGAAGGAGGCGCCCCAATACTGTACCAATTGAACACAGTTCCATCGAACCAGAACACCTCTACCAAAACAGACTTTCTGGCGTTAAAAAAACAACAAACGTCTTCTGTCTTCTGGAGAAACTAATCTGTCGTCATCTTCGTAGAAATACTTTTAAATCTCGGCAATACTCCATTGTACTTTACCAGGTAACAAGAACAGATATTCAGTCCTCTCTACAGCCATGATTCGCAATGCTCAGCATTATTTGGTGAAGGGGCTGAGATACCACACATGTTATATCACAAGTTTCTGTGACCTCCATGCAGGTTTTAGATTTCAGTAAAGGCAGCTCTCTCGACAACCTGCCCCCGACCAGTCATGGTATTCTGATTCATATCCGGCATGCGTTCTATAATGCCCACACTACCATGCATGCCTTGCAGAGTCATCTCGACCCTGAAACTATTGAATCACTGAAACCGCAATATTGTAGCTATGAGCACGACCGAGGTCAATTAATGCCTGCATCATCGCAGAAAACCCTTGAGGTTAATTGGTCAGTCATATGCTCATGTCATAAGTGTATCAGGTCAATTTGCCCTTGCAGGATAGCTGAGGTGAAATGCTGCAAATTCTGTCGGTGTAAGAAAACATCCCTCAATTCATGTAAAAAATGTAATTGTCTGATAAGATTAGCTTGAGTTCTGCAGTATTTTGGAATGTTTGAAACTTTTGCACTAATAATGTAGTAATTTCACTTGAAATGTTCTTCTGTATGCGAAGTTAAGTCTAATTCAGTATTCCGCGGCCATTTTGGACGCCATCTTGGAATTATGCTAATTAGGTCAACTCTAAAAAAAAATCACAGTAATAGTACCAATCAATTTTGGGGGGATCAAAACATACTTATAGACACAAAGACTAACTTCTTATGACACTTACTTTAGGAGATATGGTCATTTGACGAAATGCCCTAAAAGTGTTTATTTTAGGGGGTAGGGATACAATGGGCCCCATGGGTATCATCCAGCAATTCGAGGTATCAAATTGACAACTGTATTGCTCTGAGCATTTAATGAAGAAACTTTTGGCCAATGTGTGGAACACTGCTTCCAGTATTGGTTGACTGAGAAGCCATTAGACTTTGAGCTACTTTCAAATCGAAAGCGATTTCGGAGTAAAAATATGTAAAATAAGGTTATTGTGTACTCCCAACCCAGGTTTATGGCAATGAGTAATGCTAAAATATACTCAGTAACACCCAAACAGTTGAAATAAATCAAAATGAATCATCTATGGGTGTCAAATAATTATTTATTGCATGAAACTCTAATATTGTCATTTTAGCCTTTTCGCGGCCAACCAAAAATCATAAATGTGCTCTGCTGAGAAAACGTACTTAACCTGGAAGTGTTACCCAAACTTTTTCTGAAGACCTTGTCATATAGAACAAGAAAATTTAAGTTAACTCTCTAAAATAGAAATGTATGCGAACTACCCCCCAGAGCCAGGACTAAATGTGAACATGACTAGACGTTCCATGGGGATGTTTTCCGAGTTTGCGTTAATACGCTTGGACATGTATACGAGGCGATCGAACTGATTGATCGCTGGGACAAAATTTCAGGAGGATTTGGCTTTTAACAATTTGTTTTAATTAAGAATGACCTATTATAGTATAAATACCAGTGCTTTTAATTTAAGTGTCTAAAGTTCAGGTTGTTAGACTCGCTGGTGTTCTAATGGGGTGATCGAAAAGACTGATCTCCAGGAAACAGATTCAGAGGATCAATTACGATTACACCATACTAACTTATCTCGAGGCCTACTTCAATCGTGATGATGATGATTATTGTTATGATGATGATGATGATGACGACGATGATTGTTATGATGACGATGGTGAGTGTGATGATGATGACTGTTATGATGATGATGATGATGATTGTGATTATGATGATTATGACGATTGTTATGATGATGATGATGATGATTGTGATGATGATTGTGATGATGATGATGATGATGATAATGATAGCGATGCTGATGATGATGATAATGATGGTGATGATGATGATGAATATGATGATGTGATGATGATGACAATAATGATAGTGATGATGATGATGTGATGTGATGATGATAATGATGGTGATGATGATGATTGTGATGATGTGATGATGATGATGATAACGATAGTGATGATGATGTTGATGATAATGATGGTGATGATTATGATGATGATGATATGATGATTATAATGATGATGGTGGTGATGATGATGATCATGATGATAATGATAATGATGATGATTATGATTGTGATGATGATGATAATGTGATGATATAATGTAATATTTATTTTTGTTATTATTATTATTATTAATAATGTATTTATTTATGTTTGTTTTCGTGGAATTTTTTCTCCATTTTTGTTGTTGTTTGCAGGACAAAACGAAGAAAAGACAAACAAAACACCGATGGTTATGTCAACAGTAATGTTAACCCTAATAACGATGATGCCAGTGTTAACTCTTTTAACACTAATAACCACGTTAACCCTTATAATACTGATGGCAATACTGGCAACACTTATGAACATCTACACCACAACAATGAACAGTATGTTAACACGTCATCGGGTGTTGATGAAGACCACGTGTACCTGCACATCAACAGACGAACACAAGCTACCACAGATCACATATGACGATTATTATAATACTGTACAGTATGTTAACACGTCATCGAGTGTTGATGAAGACCACGTGTACCTGCACATCAACAGACGAACACAAGCTACCGCAGATCACAGATGACGATTATTATAATACTGTACAGTATGTTAACACATCATCGAGTGTTGATGAAGACCACGTGTACCTGCACATCAACAGACGAACACAAGCTACCACAGATCACAGATGACGATTATTATAATACTGTACAGTATGTTAACACGTCATCGAGTGTTGATGAAGACCACGTGTACCTGCACATCAACAGACGAATACAAGCTACCACAGATCACAGATGACGATTATTATAATACTGTACAGTATGTTAACACGTCATCGAGTGTTGATGAAGACCACGTGTACCTGCACATCAACAGACGAACACAAGCTACCACAGATCACATATGACGATTATTATAATACTGTACAGTATGTTAACACGTCATCGAGTGTTGATGAAGACCACGTGTACCTGCACATCAACAGACGAACACAAGCTACCACAGATCACAGATGACGATTATTATAATACTGTACAGTATGTTAACACGTCATCGAGTGTTGATGAAGACCACGTGTACCTGCACATCAACAGACGAACACAAGCTACCACAGATCACATATGACGATTATTATAATACTGTACAGTATGTTAACACGTCATCGAGTGTTGATGAAGACCACGTGTACCTGCACATCAACAGACGAACACAAGCTACCGCAGATCACAGATGACGATTATTATAATACTGTACAGTATGTTAACACATCATCGAGTGTTGATGAAGACCACGTGTACCTGCACATCAACAGACGAACACAAGCTACCACAGATCACATATGACGATTATTATAATACTGTACAGTATGTTAACACGTCATCGAGTGTTGATGAAGACCACGTGTACCTGCACATCAACAGACGAACACAAGCTACCACAGATCACAGATGACGATTATTATAATACTGTACAGTATGTTAACACGTCATCGAGTGTTGATGAAGACCACGTGTACCTGCACATCAACAGACGAACACAAGCTACCACAGATCACATATGACGATTATTATAATACTGTACAGTATGTTAACACGTCATCGAGTGTTGATGAAGACCACGTGTACCTGCACATCAACAGACGAACACAAGCTACCGCAGATCACAGATGACGATTATTATAATACTGTACAGTATGTTAACACATCATCGAGTGTTGATGAAGACCACGTGTACCTGGACATCAACAGACGAACACAAGCTACCGCAGATCACAGATGACGATTATTATAATACTGTACAGTATGTTAACACGTCATCGAGTGTTGATGAAGACCACGTGTACCTGCACATCAACAGACGAACACAAGCTACCGCAGATCACGATTACTATGATAATGTACAGTATGTTAATACGTCTTCGAGTGTTGATGAAGACCACGTGTACCTGCACATCAACAGACGAACACAAGCTACCGCAGATCACGATTACTATGATAATGTACAGTATGTTAACACGTCATCGAGTGTTGATGAAGACCACGTGTACATACACATCAACAGACGAACACAAGCTACCGCAGATCACAGATGACGATTACTATAATACTGTACAGTATGTTAACACGTCATCGAGTGTTGATGAAGACCACGTGTACTTGCACATCAACAGACGAACAGAAGCTACCGCAGATCACAGATGACGATTATTATAATACTGTACAGTATGTTAACACGTCATCGAGTGTTGATGAAGACCACGTGTACATACACATCAACAGACGAACACAAGCTACCGCAGATCACAGATGACGATTACTATAATACTGTACAGTATCTTAACATATGACGATTACTATAATACTGTACAGTATCTTAACATATGACGATTACTATAATACTGCGAAACACGACTGAATCGCACAATTAAATTACACGCTAGATGAAAGTGAAGAAAGAAAAAATATATTAGAATATTAAATGGACATACCCTAGTTTTTAAACACTACAACATGTTTTTGTCACTATTAGAGCAGTTTATGATCACTGAAATCAAACATTACTTATATTTTATTGTTTAGATTATCCGTTTTTCGTAGAATCGAAGTGTTTCTGGTCATCCTGTTGTTGCTAATACCACAAAATGCATTTTTCATATTTTTAAAAATGCACGTGCGTCTGACAAGTAGTGGTTATTGATTCGAGTTCTGGTCTATTTTTAAGAATATTTACCGGTTTTAATGTCACATACTCTGTTTTAACTTTATCCAAATGTGTTACAGGTTTGTAGATTAACTAAACTTAGTGTCCATTTTGTACAAATTAATACTGGGGTCTGCGCCTTTAATTACAGTAGATACTATTGGTCTATTTGCTATACTATTTCTGAGATGAGAACCATCTCAATGATGTGATTACTACTCAGTTACCAAATAAAATAAAGATATTAAACGCTTATTTACATTTGCTTAAACCGTTCAAAGTCTGTGTTGTTTAACGACACCTCTAGAGCGCATTAATTAAGTAATCGTCGGCTATACGATGTCAACCATTTGATAATTCTGACTTGTAGTCTTGAGACGAAACTTGTCACACTTTTCCATTGGCAGCAAAGGTCTGTTATATGCACTTTACCCACAGACACCGGTCTCGGTGATGTCGTGGTTAGGCCATCGGTCTACATGCTGGTAGGTACTGGGCTCGGATCCCAGTTGAGGCATGGGATTTTTAATCCAGATACCGACTCCAAACCCTAAGTGAGTGCTCAGCAAGGCTCAGTGGGTAGGTGTAAACCACTTGCACCGACCAGTGATCCATAACTGGTTCAACAAAGGTCATGGTTTGTGCTATCCTGCCTGTGGGAAGTGCAAATAAAAGATCCCTTGCTGCCTATCGTAAAAAAAGTAGCCTATGTGCCAACAGCGGGTTTCCTCTAAAAACAGTGTCAGAATGACTATATGTTTGACGTCTAATAGCCGATGATAAGATAAAAAAATCAATGTGCTCTAGTGGCGTCGTTAAATAAAACAAACTTTACTGTACTTGTTTTACCCACAGACATATAGGTAATTTGGCACATACAAAGGCCTTTGATATAGTAGTTGTGAGACTCTGGTTAAACCATTTAAAGACACGTGGATATTTTGAAACTGTACGTGCGTGCAAAACGCTTGATTCTAATCCGTTCGTTTGAAACCGAATACAATGTAGGATCGATCCTCTCGGTGGAGCTATTGGTTTTTCCTATTCCAACTAGCGATTCATAAATGGTATATGACAGGAAATAGTATGAAATATGCTGTGTAAATATGTAGATACTTTGTAGGTGTGCGTGCGTGTATTGTGGGTGGGGTGCTACGTAGGTACGTTCGTACGTATGGACGGATCTATGGGTGGTTAAAGCTTTTGTTTAACGACAACACATTGATTGATGTATTAATCATCTGTTATTGGATGCCAAACATTTGGTAATTTTTACATAGAGTTTTAGAGTGAAAAACCCGCTACATCTGTTGTCCATTAGTAGCAAGGGATTTTTTGTATGCACCATCCCACAGACAGGATAGCACATACCACGATTTTTGATATACCAGTCGTAGTACACTGGCTGGAACGGGAAATAGCCCAATGGACCCATCGACGAGGATCGATCCCAGACCGACCGCGCATAGTCTAGATCGAAATTTACCACCGAATAATTTCACGAACGAAAACACATGTTAAAATAAAAAACGACTGCTGCAAACATTAACACATTGCCACAAACACACTGAATTTAAAAACGCCCACTCTGGTACTGGGTGGAACGATAAATAGTCCAGTGGGTCCACCGACGGGGATCGATCCTAGACCGACGGCGCATCAGGATAATTCTTTACCATTGGGCTACGTCCTGCCTCGGAGATATTGTTTGTAGGCTAATATTATATTTTCAGTGAAGTATTGGAGGATTTTTAACAGGTACAAAATCCATTCTTTGTAGTATTTATGAGAGACAGTGTTGAGTTCACTAATTAATTAGCGAAGGTACTAGTAGATAACTGAATTCAGTACATTAAGGTGGTCACCTGGCTTGTTAAATACAGTGAACAGAATATATTGTTAGTTTTATAAATGTGGATAAGTTGAGTGTTCGTTTAGGTAGTACTAAACCAATAGTCCCTGGTCCAAGGGCTTGAAATTTTGATGGACCTGACTCCACACAACATACTTTTGCTTTGCTATTTATTTGTTAGAACAGACCTCCAGGGTAAACAGTTGGGTGGTCTGCTTTGCTGGAAACAGTGCGAACAGAAAATATGACGATATGTTCATGTATACTGTTTTTTGTTGAATCACGGGCTCTATTGAATCGGGGTATTTGAGATTTCATCAATTGTTTTAGAAATTAACCACCTATAGTTTTAATTACTTTCCCTGTTGGACAAGCAGAAGTACAGACAGCAACCAGCCACGAAAACTGAAGTATATCCATATTGTTTTTTTAAGTTTACTTTTGAAGTTAAGGTGTTTTATATCCGAACCTAAATTGGTTAAAAGTACACTATCTGTATGTACTTTAAAACAACTGTAGTTTTAGTATTTTATAACTATCAAACCCTAAACATATGGCAAACTGTCATATGTATGTCTGTTAATATTTACATGCTAGTGAGTAATGTGAGTGAAACTGTAAAATTACATGTCGATCATTTCATTGAAGCAGATAAAAGCTGTAAAAATTAAAACCGTAATAGAAGGCAGATCAGTAATGAACTTCACATCAAGACACTGTCTATTAATACAGCATATAATTTGTGTTTTATTTAAATAAATATTAGATGGTTATTTAGATTTTAAAATATGAATAATAATAAACATCATCAAATCTATGGAAAAACAAATGAAGTTTGTACCACCTTATCTTGGAGGTAGTATTTAAACACCTTGCAGCAATGTGTAGACTGCTAAATTTATAGGAATAACTGATGACACGGTTTCTTTTTTATCATTTGCTTTATAAGATATATTCAACTGTGCGAATGTCAGCTATGTTTTTTAATTGATGTAATGTCCTTATGCTTCCATACTTGAACATAGAAATAACGTGAAACAGTAGAGTTGCCATTTTTCATTCAGTGGTCCGTCATCGGCCAATTCTCGGGATCTCTTTTGACCTTGTTAGTCCATATATGAATTTAGAAAGTATTTTTAATTAATTAATAATAATACATTTCCCAGTCAGTTTTAATATTAATGCTGCTACCATAAACTGGTATACCGCGATATTTCAACTCGACACGAATCGCGCTACAGTTTTGCATATCGCGATTTTTATACGTTGTTGTTTCCAAGTTGTAATAAGTTTTACCAGAATTAAGCTGATATGTTTGAATAAGCCTCTCATTTTCTAGTGAATTTAAGATAAAAATCCCCTCCCCAGTAAAAATAAATAACTACATTTACTATTAATTATTGTCATAAATGTGTGTGTGAGAGAAAACAAAATCTGCAAGTTTGTACTATGCCCTATAGAAGTAGTTTGGTGCATCACAGTTCAGTAGAAAATATGAGAATCAATAAATTAAAGTGTGCCTCTCAAGAAAAGCTGCACTTCTTTTAATTAAAAAAGGTAGATGGTCTACCCTTACCCATAGTCACATATTGAATGGCTTCTCTGTTTTTTTTTTTTTTTTTTTTTTTTTTTTTGGCTTCTCTTTTAACATACTAAAGGTTGACACAATTCCACAATACTTTATTGTGTAGAAGCTGCCATCCCTGCTATTGGTAATGCTTCACAATATTGTTTTAGTAACATCTGTTTTTATTCCAAAAGATAGGAATTTAGAAGTATTATTTGAAATGTGGAAACTGGTACATGAAGTTTACTTAGTGCTTATAAAAACTATCCAGCAAGTTTATTATGCCTGTCAATAGTTAATTATTCACTGCTGTCTAATTTCCTTAGGTCACCAGTGCAAAGACAAGCAATCACACATTTCACATTAGCCTTTGTTTATGTACAGCCTCGCAGGTCTTAGCTTATATCTTGCATCGACAGTATTGGGATATCTTGCAGTGACTCCTTCAGTATCACTGTCGCACATCTCATTAAAATACAGTCTCGGCAGAAGAATGTAAATTTTCCTTGGTGATAAAATAATACATCGAGGTTGTCATCAATCATCTCGTCCATACATACATTTGAACAGATGTCTTTTAACCAACAAAACATTTCACGAACAAGATTAAGGATACTTTGCCAGTGTTTTCAACATTCTTTCCTCACGTGTAGGAACAGGTCATAGGATCACACCCAGTTAGGATGTATTGAGAAGACATGGCAACCATGTTATACTTTGCTTCATTCTGTCATATCTACGGTCTAGCTATGGCTCAGATTGTAGACATAGTAATCACAATTTGCATAATAGTACGACTGCTATAGCCAGCATATTGGAGTACAGTATATAATTATTTGAATCACCGTTGAGCTGGAGTAGGCGAAGACTCTGAGTTGACTTGAGGTAGGTTCCGTATCTAACACAATCGGCAGAACGCATGCTTGTGATGATTTGGTTGTATGTTTAGTGCCAGTCAGTGGACCCATTCTCTGCTTCGGTTTCCCGTACAAATCAGTGACATACGACTGGTATAGCAAACACCATGGTTAGTGCTGCCTTGTCTGGGAAAGTGCATATTATGAAATATCCTTTGCTGCTAAAGGAAAATACAGCGGGTTTCCATCAGGATTAAAATTATGTCAGAATTTTTAAATATTTGACATTAGCCAATAATCAATAAATCAATGTGTTCCAGTGGTGTCGTTAAATAAAACAAAGTATAAGTGAACTGGCTAGCGGCTCGATGTGTAGACATGAGTACCAGCTAGCATCGCAGGACGAGAGAGGGACTGCATTGTAGAAAGACCAGCCACTGGTAGTGGTACAACTGGCTAGCGGCTCGATGTGTAGACATGAGTACCAGCTAGCATCACAGGACGAGAGAGGGACTGTATTGTAGAAAGGCCAGCCACTGGTAGTGGTACAACTGGCTAGCGGCTCGATGTGTAGACATGAGTACCAGCTAGCATCGCAGGACGAGAGAGGGACTGCATTGTAGAAAGATAGTCACTAGTGCAATTGGCTGTCGTCTCCCTGTGCTGATCCTGGTTAGTCTTCCTCATAGGGCATCTCTTAGGCTGTGGATTCTCTCTCCATAAACTAATAAAAATACTGTGGCTGTGTATTCAGTTTGAATCACACAAAATATCTTATCAAACGAGTATTAACCTCCCTTGGTTGTAGCTGGACTTTCTTGAAATATATAATCAACTGGATGAATTCAAATACCAAGTTTAATTTACTCAAAGTATGCATTCCTCGCTAGCATTTTCCTTTTGGTTTATGGCTTGATGCCTGTAGTTCTGGTTTACAGACCATTTAAAGGCAATGTTTTAATTGTGGCCACATAACGCAGGTACTTTTGGGATTAATTTTAGGATGTCATAGGCGTACGGGTTCCCATTTTTGTAGGGGGGGGGGGGGGGCAGGCTGGCTTTTGTCCATATTAAGAAAATGCCCGAATCTGAATAACAACATTTATTCATCTTAGCATTACTGCAAAACTAATTATGAGGGTAGAATGATGGAAATACATGGTAAAAGGTCTCAGGATAGCACATTTTCCCGGAATATCTGTATAATTTCTGCCCGAATTTGAGGTTTTGCTCCAGCACTAGGGGGCAATTGCAACACCCACCCCCCCCCCCCCCCTTCCATTTTCCTATATAGTAACTTTAGTATGTAGTTGCTGCCGATGCTAGACAAGTAACAGTTTAATAGAGGTCACTTATCAATAATGAATTAAGTGAAATTAAATGCCTACCATAACTTTATTCAACATTCAGTGTAGCTGATGGTTTCATTCATAGATGGTTGTATGTGAAAAAACAAAGCTTACCAAAAATACCATCAATTAATATTTTATTTAACAAATTTGATTTTTTGTTAAAGTCATTGAGATGAAGTTTCATAGATGGAACTATAAACCCAGTGTCAATAATGTAAGACTTATAGTTTGTGAGAAATGGGGCTAAACGCAAAACGTTAAAGTTGAGCTAAATATAAAAGATGATGTCATTAACACAGATACCACCGCCGATGTAAAGGTAATACATGTACCTATGTCTCGTCGTTTTACTTCGTAAAGGCAATACAAATCATCCAGGGGGAACAGACCAATCAACTAAGACAGGTGGCTGCTGACTATGGTTGGCGACACGTTTAGGTTTGACTGTACTTCCATTTCTCACTGCATAGCCATTGTTTCTTCTGATGTTTAAACATTACTTTTGTATTCGTAGATCCAAAGTAGAAAGGGGAACACACAAGGTTGGTCAAAATATCCATACACATATACTCGCACCAATACAGATTTGTGTTTAGCTCAGGTTGGAAGTGATCCTTCAAGCTTAGATAGTTTCTATTGGTATGGAATTGGTCAGCATCATTAATAACAGTTTAGCATTGGGGGGGGGGGGGGGGGGGGGTGTTAGATTGACAATGGGCGGCCACGTGGTTGTCCACAATCTTCCTGGTACATGCATTTATAACACGTCTATGAATTCATGCATCAGAACGAATAGCATCTGTTGAACTGATTTTTTGTTTCTTTTCTTTACGTTTAATTTGATTTTCGTGCATATGTCCGATTAATGTTCAAGCACGCTATCCTGGGCTCAATATCCAGGTCAGTGGGTTAATGGTTAATTGTTTGCCATTATTAGAATGCATTTAATGAGCTACAGTAAAAAGAGGTTTTGTCGTGAAGAACATAATCTTTTTTTTATATTATTATTATTTAGTTTTTGCTACAAAAAAAGATTGCATAGTATATGTATAAACGTAGCCATAATTTTTGTTTGCAAATTTTTTGGCAAAGCAGACCACCCAATTCTATCACAGGAAGGCTTATTCAAACAAATAAAACACAAAATAAAAGTGTGTTAGGTGAAGTCAGGTTCAACCCATTTTTGAGGGCTTTGAGACCTGTGGATCCCGGACTTTAAATATCTTCTGGCTGGGTCAAAGTTCGAGGTACACAAAATAGGTTCATCTGGGTAAAAAAAAAAAACTATTTTATTTCATCTAGTAGCCTTGTGCTTGAAACATGTATGGGGTACCTGTAAAAAAAAGTACTCGAATTTTGTGCGGAACTAGGGTAGTCATAGACGATACCCGTAATCTCAGACATGAGCAGCTTGATCCCCATTGTTTTCTGATTCACTTTAAGGGTGAGGGGTGGTAGTATTTATATCCGTGGCGTTTACGTCGATTGTTACGCTTCAGGTAGGAGTTTTAGCCACATATGTTACTATTGTCGCCTATGGGATTTGATTTGGTAGTATACACCGTATAGGGCTATTATTAATATTGAATTACTAAAGTAAATATAAACATATGCCGAAGTATGTATTCGGCAAGTTGTTAGCCAAAGCATACTACTTACTACACGTAGCCTATACTAGTAATTGCCATGTTAACGTTTGTGAGATAAATTGTCTTTGTGGACAAAATGCAATGGTAATGTATGTATTAATTATATAGAGGCAAATGATAACACTGGACGGTTCTGAGCGTTCACAGATTGGTTGATAAATTATTTTTCGAAATAATCCCCCTCCGAGGTTCACATTCTTCTGCCAACGATGCCGGAGTGCTTGGATCCCACTTGTCTGGAAGGCTTCCTCCTGGTAGTGTAAAAAGTCCCCCAAAGCAGACATGGTGTTACCATCATTTGCACAACAGTTCCCTCTTTCACGTTTGGGAAGGGGTGGGGATGTGCTGGTGCCAAACAGTTCTCTCTTTCATGTTTGGGAAGGGGTGGGGATGTGCTAGTGTCAAACAGTTCCCTCTTTCACGTTTGGGAAGGGGTGGGGATGTGCTGGTGCCAAACAGTTCTCTCTTTCACGTTTGGGAAGGGGTGGGGATGTGCTGGTGCCAAACAGTTCCCTCTTTCACGTTTGGGAAGGGGTGGGGATGTGCTGGTGCCAAACAGTTCTCTCTTTCACGTTTGGGAAGGGGTGGGGATGTGTTGGTGCCAAACAGTTCTATCTTTCACGTTTGGGAAGGGGTGGGGATGTGCAGGTGCCAAACCTAGTGAATATTGAGGATGTTTAATGGGTTCAAAGCCAACGCCATGCACTGCAGCCATGACAACAACAGACATGGGCATTGGTTGCCCTGGAACCCAGGAACCCAGCCTTTGTTATACTCACCAACTTTCTCATGAGAAATGCCTAGTGTATTGGCTATGTAACGTATGGCGAGTCGTCGATCATCCTTGTATTTTATCAACATTTCCCTCAGTGCTGGCAGTTGAAAATCTCATTGGTCTTGGATCATCTTCGGGGCTTTGTCTTCCACACTTGGACTCGGCTGTCCAACTCTTAGCAGTGGCAGCCTACAAGCATGGGAAGTATTGTATTTAATGCATGCAAACTGTTACATAAGTACTATACATCACGCATAATTAGGTTAAGACATTTTCAGCCACACCTCATATAAACATTGGTTGCGTGCGTGTATATGCTCATTTATCACAGCAAGGCTAGCATTGTAAATTTATGTGTAGACATGCACATTTATATGTAGACGTTTTTTTGAAGGAGGTGGTGTGGTGGTGGGGGGGGGGGGGGGGGACATTGGATTGGCTTACCCTTAACACTGTCTTAGCAGCTGCTTTCAAAAGTATTGTTTTAGGTTATATTAAACATACAACGTGGCCAGTTCTTTGTTTTTGCAACCTTTTTTGAATCTTGGATTCATGCAAGGATAAAATTCCTCTATACTAGAAAATAAATGCGAGAAATGAAATGCTTGCTATATGAAAAAAAAACGAAAAAAAACCTACTTTTTATTTCAGGTATAAATTATTCTCTCTCTCGCTCTCTCTCTCTCTCTCTCTCTCTCTCTCTCTCTCTCTCTCTCTCTCTCTCTCTCTCTCTCTCTCTCTCTCTCTCTCTCTCTCTCTCTCTCCCCCTGGATAAATAAACGATAGCAAAATCGATGGTGGATATTGTTTTTTAAAATTGGAGATGTTATATTTATTGGCCCAACTAGACAAAACGTAGCCCAGTGGTAAAACGACCGCTTGGTGCTCGGTCGGTCTGGGATCGATCCCAGTCTGTAGACAACTCATTTTTCCAAACAACATATTATCTATAGGCATTGACTGTATTAACCGGCCTCGGTGGTGTCGTGGTTAAGCCATCGGACATAAGGCTGGTAGGTACAGGGTTCGCAGCCCTGTACCGGCTGCCAACCAGAGCGAGTTTTTACGACTCAATGGATAGGTGTAAGACCACTACACCCTCTTCTTTCTCACTAACCACTAGCCCACTGTCCTGGACAGACAACCCAGATAGCTGAAGTGTGTGCCCAGGACAGCGTGCTTGAACCTTAATTGGATATAAGCACAGAAATAAGTTGAAATGAAATGACTTTTTAACTAATGGTAATTTCATAACTGAGTCTGTACCGTTTAACTAGAACAAGCTTAAAACTGAAAACTTCTCACTATATAACGCAATAGGCTGTACAATACAATCAAACACTTTCAATTTGACTTACGTTTAAAACATACTCCTCGTGCCCAAACTCTAGTGAAACAATGACACACTTAAATACAACTTGATTGACACCGACCTTGATGACGCAGTTGTCAAACGGAATGTCCTGACATTGCAACTACTGCAATGTTAGTTTCCGGCTACCAACTGTCACGACGAAGTTGGCCAACTCGCAGGTCTCTCGACTTTGATCTACATCTAGATATTTCAACACTTACACAACATGGATAACACTGACCTTGGTGTGGCAGTTGTTAAAAGGACTGTCCTGACTCTGCAGCCACTATACGTTATTTCCGACTAATGCTAATCTCAGACTACCAACTGTCACGACGAAGTTGGCCAACTCGCAGGTCTCTCGACTTTGATCTACATCTAGATATGTCAACACTTACACAACATGGATAACACTGACCTTGGTGTGGCAGTTGTTAAAAGGACTGTCCTGACTCTGCAGCCACTATACGTTATTTCCGACTAATGCTAATCTCAGACTACCAACTGTCACGACAGAGTTGGCCCCCTCGCCGATCTCTCGACTTCCACGACTGTTCAGTTGCTAGTCTGGGGCCTATTTCATAAAACATCGTAAGTTTACGTCTGCAACTAGCAGATATATCAGGCATACATTTACAAGTGTTTGCCATCTATTTCACGAAGAAATTTACATCATTAGAGAGGATGGAGCATTTTAATGACAAACGAAAATCAAATACGTGTACTTTTAACTATCTGTGTTGTACTATAATAGTAATAAAAATTGTGGTTTAGTCGTAGATTTACGATTACGTGCAAAACTAGGCTTACGGTGTTCTGTGAAATTGGGCTCTTACAACTCGATTCTCGTTGTTAATCTGAGCGCACACGTCGAAAGTTGAGAGTAGAGGAAATTACAACGCAACTGTCGATTTGACAAACTCAGTCGTGACAGTTGACAGTCTGATACTAGCTTAAAGATTAAAATTACATATGAAATACATTTGGTGTTTTTTTTTTATAATACCAGAGTGGGCGTTTTTATATTCAGTGTGTTTGTGGCAGTGTGTTAATGTTTGCAGCAGTCGTTTTTTATTTTAACATGTGTTTTCGTTCGTGAAATTATTCGGTGGTAAATTTCGATCTAGACTATGCGCGGTCGGTCTGGGATCGATCCTCGTCGATGGGTCCATTGGGCTATTTCCCGTTCCAGCCAGTGTACTACGACTGGTATATCAAAGGCCGTGATATGTGCTATTCTGTCTGTGGGATGGTGCATATAAAAGATCCCTTGCTACTAATGGAAAAATGTAGCGGGTTTCCTCTCTAAGACTATATTTAAAAAATACCAAATGGTTGACATCCAATAGTCGATGATTAATAAATCAACGTGCTCTACTGGTGTTGTTAAACAAAACAAACTTTAACTTTAGGCTACAAACATAACAAAGAATTGTTTATACAGACACTGGCATTCAAAACGAGGCTCTGTTAGTCGAAAACATTTTACAATGGAGGCTACCTCTGAACCATCACACTGGTATATCAAAGGTCGTGGTATGTGCTATCCTGTCTGTGAGATATTGAACATAAAGATCCCTTGCTACTAATGGAAAAATAGAGCGGGTTTCCTATCTACGATATGAGACATTGATATTCTATATAGGAACATTTAATTAATAAAGTCTGTTTATTTTATTTTACGACTGGTATATCAAAGGCCGTGGTATGTGCTATCATGTCTGTGGGATGGTGTATATAAAGATCCCTTGCTACTAATGGAAACATAGAGCGGGTTTCATATCTAAGACAGTATGAGACATTGATATTCTATATAGGAAAATATAATTAATGTTTATTTTTAGTCAATCAGATGTCTTTAAATCTATCCTGTAGGAAAAACAGTCAAATGGCACACCGACTGTGTTTACTAAAAACTAGTAATATCGAGTTAATGTTAGTGGCAGGTCATTATATTATGTTCACAAATGGGTATGATAATTTAGGGGTTTCACAACGATTTATGTTTTTAAAAGTAACAAAATAAATAAATTTTGGTTTCCTCACTTTGACAGTAACAGGAGATATTTATGGATCTTTACACCTAGTCCGAATGGACGTAGAAAGAAAGTGTGGTTACATTACCCTATTTATAGCTGGTATTCAAAAATTGTGGCACCATATTTCAACCATTTCTCAACCGAAATGGTGCAATAAATGGACACACAAATTTAAAAAAAATGTATAACCTTCCGTACTCATTAAATCCCGATTGAAGCCCTTGCGTCATTATTAACAAAATGAATAGTTCAACGACAACCTTCAAACCTTTGTCCGCCATATAAATTTGCCAAATAGAGGGAAGCAACTCGCCCAGCACATTAAAGAGATAGACCCTAGTTATTAAACACTAAGGCATATTTCTCACTATTAGAGCAGTTTATGATCACTGAAATCAAATAGTACTTATATTTTATTGTTTAGCTTATCTACTTCCGTACAACAGAAGTGTTTCTGGTCATCCTGGTCTTTCTAATACCACAAACTGCATTTTTCATATTTTTAAAAACGCACGTGCGTATGAGAAATAACGGTCATGGAGTCGCATTTTAGTCTATTTTCAAGGGTATTTCAACGTCACAGACTTGTTTTACTCTGTTGTATCAAATTTTTTACAGGTTTTTAAATTAACAAAATTTAGTGTCCATTTTTACCGGTTGAAACTAGGGTCTAGGTGAAAAATATGCCTTAGTGTTTAACAACTAGTGTCTGTCCCTTTAAGGAAAGTATTGACATAATGTGCGCCCTGCACTATTTTACACCGTAAACCGTGTAGTATTGTCACCATGCAAGAGACCGGACCTACAGTTGTGTGTGAAGTGTAATTTTACTCACCCACACCATTTTCACGCTTGAATACTCCTCGGTTAATATTACCAAAGATCGCGGTCTTGTTTCTAAAATCTGCTATAAATATACTCAGCGCACTTAGGTAAGGTCCAGCTCATGTCTGTTTGTTTGTTTGTCTGTCTGTCTGTCTGTCTGTCTGTCTGTATGTCTGTTTGTTTATTTGTCTGTCTGTTTGTTTGTTTGTTTGTTTGTTTGCTTGTCTGTCTGTCTGTTTGTTTGTTTGTCTGTCTGCCTGTTTGTTGTTCTTTAAAACTGCATTCACGCAATTTCGGGGCGGGACGTAGCCCAATGATAAAGCACTCGCTTGATGCGCGGTCGGTTTGTGATCGATCCCCGATGATGGGCCCATTGGGCTATTTCTCATTCCAACTAGGGTATTCACGAGTACTCGGGCACGGGCCGAGTCTAGCAAGACTCGAGTCCGTTCACAGGACTTGAGTTCCCGTGCAAGGAGGACCACTCTTATTTAATTATATTGTGTTACGTCATTTTGCCATATGTTTACCGCCGGTTACATTATAGGGCTATGAGACATAGAGGAAAAACAAAAGTGGAATGTGTGGAATGCAATACAATGGCATGATTTGGCATGCATGTTCAGCGCTGGAATTAAGATGCATAATGTTATTTAACTTTATTCATTAGTCGCATTATCATCTACTGTAAGTGTCGGGCACTCGGGTCCCGGTCGAGTTTGACCCTTCAGTACTCGAGTGGAATATTTTGGACTCGTGGACTCCCTAGTTCCAGTCAGTGCACCACGACTGGCATATCAAAGGTCATGGTATGTGCTATCCTGTCTGTAGGATGGTACCCAATGTCTTTCAGTGGTGGTGTTAAACAAAACAAACTTTAACTAAAATGTCAAAAATGAATATATAAAGATTCTTTTTTGCTTTATTTAGAGTGTTTGGTTATGGGATAAACGTGTCTTCAGTGACGCGTGTTACGTGTTGTCGGAAGTGATGAGACACGGCTGTTGTAAGGGCGGACAGGAAAGCGCGTGAGTACTTCCCTGCATTCATCTCGCACATCCGGGCATCAACGCGCAGTGCCAATATAGTCCGTGACATCAGGATCGCATACCAGGATGTTATATGTTTGAGTAGAATAGCCGGTCCGTATATTATAGCCTAAAATTAATGTGGGGGTGGGATGGAGGGATTAAAATAAAATAAAACATAGCATAACATAATAAATAAAAATAAAAATAGCCATGGCACCATGGTGGTAAAAAAAAAGTAAACATTGTTTTATTTAACGACGCCACTAGAGCACATTGCTTTTTTATCTTATCACCGGCTATTGGACGTCAAACATATGGTCATTCTGACACTGTTTTTTTAGAGGAAACCCGTTGTCGCCACATACGCTACTCTTTTACGACAGACAGCAAGGGATCTTTTACTTGCGCTTCCCACAGGCAGGCTAGCACAAACCATGGCCTTTGTTGAACCGATTATGGATCACTGGTCGGTGCAAGTGGTTTACACCTACCCACTGAGTCTTCCGGCCATAGTGGTAGTCTTCAGCACAAGTTTTCAAACTAAAATGTCATTTATTCTCACTTTTTCGATGAAGAGGGTGGGAGGACAACGGGGGCGGGCAACGACCAGCCTCCCCACTTCAGCTAGGTACATATCTGAATATAGCGTAAAAAGAAAGTTTTGAAAAATATTTTGTTTAACGACACAACTAGAGCACATTGATTTATTAATCATCGGCTATTGGATATCAAACATTTGGTAATTTTGACATATAGTCTCACTTTTTTTTCTCCATTAGTAGCAAGGGATCTTTTATGTGAATCATCCCACATAGAGGATAGCACATACCACGGCCTTTGATATACCAGTCGTTGATGCACTGGCTCGGACGAGAAATATCCCAATGGGCCGAACAACGGGGATCGATCCTAGACCGACCGCGCATCAAGCGAGCGCTTTACCATTGGGTTACGTCCCGTCACCAGCGTGAAAAGAGTGCATTATATACGTAAAATATATAATTGTATTTAATACCTCTTCTTACGTTATACGTTTGCTCGTTAAGCCCCGGTGACACTGTCTAGGATCGTCTGGCAGGATCCGGTTGTTCGATACGTGATGAATTTTTGGACATGGTCAAGTACTACCACGATTGATCAGGGATTTAATACGGAAAGATACGGACCTCTACGGATCACAACGGATTGTCACGAATGATGCCGGATCGTATCCGTGGCTAACCCGGGGTTCTGATCCTTGACAGTGAGACCGGGGCTTTAAACAAAAATTGCAACTTGAAGCGCAAACTTTTAATGTACGCCAGGGGAAAAAAGAAATAATCGACATGAGATATGTTGTACCAATTATATTTTGGTCCTACTCCATTTAGTAAAGGTTATTGGTGTCAAGATACTGTATGTTGTACGTCACGAGGAGTCCCATAACTCTGAGTCGTTGTTTGTTGTGTCGCGAAGTATAGATACTCAACGATCGTGTGACAAAACAAAAAAGACAATGGTAAGAAAACAAGAATAAAGTTTAACATAACGCGTCAGTTGAAAGAAATAATACCTACACAGAACTTGACGATGTTCGTTTTGAAGAATTTGGGAATATTTGTTGTGTTTAATTATGCAACACTAATGGTACTGTGTACTGGTAAGTACTTTAACCTCATTGATCGATATTTACTGAAATCCTTAATCAAGTATTAATAACATGTACTGACAGCTGCATTTCTAAAAGTAAATTTCTTGTTCCGGTTATCAGTGGGGCAGTAATTTAATTTAATTATTTCCAAGTACTTTGACTATTTCGTTTTTATAATATCATTCCAGCCAGTGCTCCACAACTGGTGTAACAAAGGCTGTAATATGTACTATCCTGTCTGTGGGATGGTGCATATAAAAGATCCCTTGCTGCTAATCGAAAAGAGTAGCCCATTAAGTGGCGACAGCGGGTTTCCTCTCTCAATATCTGTGTGGTTCGTAACCATATATCTGACGCCATATAATCGTAAATAAAAATATGTTTTGAGTGCGTCGTTAAATAAAACATTTCCTGCCTTTGTTATAATATAGTCATTTTATTCTTATAAAGAGGAATACAAATTGTGTGTCTCCGCCTTACTCGTACATTAATATTGTTATTGTTATTGTTGTTGTTATTATTATTATTATTATTAGTAGTAGTAGTAGTAGTAGTAGTAGTAGTAGTAGTAGTAGTAGTAGTAGTAGTAGTAGTAGTAGTAGTACTAGTAATAGTAGTAGTATTTGTTATTGTTGTTATTGATGTTATATAATTCTTATCTCTCTTTGCTGACACCAGATTGTTTGGTATTGTGCCATAAATTGAATTGATCAAATTACAATTAATACATTTAATACATATCAATCGGTGCAGTAGACAAGTAATGTTTGGTTAATCTATGTTTGAAACTGAGACTTAATTATCCCTTCTCGTCACACAAGTTAAAATTGATTTCACGACACCACTAGAGCACATTACATTGATTTATTAAGCGTCGGCTAATGGATGTCAAACATTTGGTAATTCTAACACACACACACACACACACACACACACACACACACGCACACACACACACACACACACACACACACACACACACACACACACACATATATATATATATATATAGTCTTAGTTATTTTTTTTCTTTATTTTTTTTCTTTATTGTTTTTTTAACGACAGCACTAAAGCATATTGATTCATTTATTAATACATGTATTCGGCTATTGGATGTCAAACATTTGATAATTCCGACATATAGTCTTAGAGAGGAAACCCACTACATTTTCCCATTAGTAGCAAGGGATATGTTACATCTACCATCCCACAAACAGGATATCACATACCATGATTTTCGATATACCAGTAACGATGCACTGGCTGGAACGAGAAATAACCCAATGGACCCACCAACGGGGATCGATCCTAAACCGACCGCACAACAGGCAAGCGTTTTATCACTGGGCTACGTATAGTCTTAGAGAATATCTGCTAAATGTTTTCATTACAAGCAAGAGATCATCTATTTATATCGTTTTTATACATATATGTGCATATGTGTGTCGAAAATAAAGGCTTTTAGAGAACAAATAGCTCAGGTAATAAATAGAATAGCAAACTCGGCACCAGTTATTATCAAATTTATGTCCCACGTGAAATAATTTTCATTTGTCACTCACTAAAGCTCGTGACAAGTGAAAATTATTTCACTCGGGACATAAATTTGATAATAACTGGTAACTCGTTTATTATCCTCTATATATACACAACACGGACGTTGCTATACCAGTCGTGGGGCACTGGTCGGGAGCAGTTATGTGTAGGAATTTGTGTTTGTGTGTGTGTAGTATGTGTGTAGTGTGTAGGGTGTGTATGTGTGTGTGTGTGTGTGTGTGTGTGTGTGTGTGTATGTCGGGTGTATATATGTGTCTGTGCTATGTGTATGTGTGTGTGTTGTGTATGTATATATGTATGTCTTTGTGTTGTGTGTATGTGTGTGAGTGTGTTTGTGTGTGTGTGTGAGAGTGTGTTTGTATGTGTTGTTGTGTGTGCTGTGTGGATGTGGGGTTGTGCGGGTGTGTAGTATGTACCAGTGTGTGTTGTGTGTGTTGTTGTTGTTGTTGTTGTGTGTGTGTTTGTGTGTGTGTGTGTGTGTGTTTGTAGTGTGTGTGTGTAGTGTGTAGGGTGTGTATGCATGTGTATAGTGTGTGTGGCTGTGTGTGTGTTGTTTGTATTTTGTGTATGAGTGTGTGTGTATGTTGTGTGTGTATGTGTGTGTGTGTGTGTATGTGTGTGTGTGTGTGTGTTTGTGTGTGTTTGTGTGCGAGTTTGTGTATGTATGTGTCATTGTGTGTGTTGTGTATGTGTGTATGCGTTTGCTGTGTGTATTGTGTGGATGTGTGTGTGTGCGGATGTGTAGTGTGTACCAGTGTGTGTTGTGCGTGCTATGTGTGCTGTGCGGATGTGTGGAAGTGTGTGTGGGGGTGTGGGGGTGTGGGGGGGGGGGGGTGTGGTGGGGGTGTGTATGTTGGTGACATAGAAACACTGCTGTAGTGATTACTAGTCCTGGACAGACATTCCAAACAGTTAGGTTGAATACCCAGGAGATCGTTTATGAACCGTAATTTGATATAAGCAGGAAAATATAACAATCATGATGATGATGATAAAGTTTGATGTGCTAAATTAAACGTTCCTATTACTTTGCTTATAATGTACATATTATTGTCTTGTTTATGATCTTTGCCGTCTATTGGTGATTTATTATACCGCAATACCAAGTAATAACACACACACACACACACACACACACACACACACACATACACGTAGAGAGAGAGAGAAGAGAAAGAGATACAGAGACAGACAGACGAGAGAGAGAGAGAGAGAGAGAGAGAGAGAGAGAGAGAGAGAGAGAGAGAGAGAGAGAGAGAGAGAGAGAGAGAGAGAGAGAGAGAGAGAGAGAGAGACACACACACACACACACACACACACACAAAAAAAAACATCCTTCAGTACTTCACTGAAAATATAATAGCCTACAAACAATATCTCATATTGTTTTGTGTAAAAATACTTTAAAAAAGGTAGTGTCAGAAGTAGAATAAAAATGATTTTGTTTAATTATTTCTTTCATATTAAACTCACAAGTAAATAGTTTATAAATATCTATTTAATTATACTCTACCTAATTTAGCATTTACTTGTTTGGGCTCGCATTGATGTACAATGTGGTGTTTACTCTTGGAAATGAAATAAAGATGTCAGTAAACAGGAGATTTGTGACCTTTATTGGAACAGACTATAACACATTTTGATGATATGTGTCAATTTCATTTACCCTTAAACACACTTTTAATTTAAAACTGTAAGTTAACTGATTATTTGGAATTGCAGGATAAATTATTAATTATGACCAGCATATTTAGTGAATATAAATCCAATATAAGTACATTACAAATTTACTAAATCTTGCAACCACTTAAAGGTGTTATATTAGAAGTTATATGTGAGCATCTGTTTGTGATAAAGTTTCTCCAATAAAAATGTATTGTCTACTAGTAGATAAAATTATTTCCTATAATCCTTTATGGGCATTTAGTTAAAGGTGTAGTATTTAAATGTTAAAGCAAAATTTAATAAAAACATGATTTGCAATAGCTGTCATTATGCAACTTTTAGATAGCACCTTTAATACAGGTATAATAGATCACACACTCAGAATGGTTGTTGGCAGTTTTGCTCTAATGTTACTTATAAATGTTTACAAATATATTGTTTTGGAGAGAGATAGGGGTAAACCGTCATAGAGGTTGTTGTTTGCAAACGTTTGCTGATGTGATGGCGAATATTATAACAGTTTATAAAATTAATATTCTATTTTATAAATGTACAAAGAATGTTTTTTTAAATGCCTCTGAAAATAAAATAACTATTCTGTATCAAAGATGAGAGTGTTAGCTCATCCACACATATTGATGATATTATGTTTTTAATTCAAAAGTTCTATGTTTTCAGAGTACCCAAAATGCACCTGGATGGGCGGAAACACTAACCGACTAACTGCCGTGTTTAAAGGATTCTGTTACATGTTTTCTGAAAATGAACTGTCATGGCAGAACGCCAAAGATGAGTGTTATAAAAATGGCGGCCGACTTGCAGACATCTTGAACCATGAAACAACAGATTTTATTAATCAGTACAGAAAAGATAACGGAATTGCCGACCATGATGCATGGATTGGACTGGCGTGGCACAAGTCAGTACAGAGATATATATGGACCACAGGTAAGCTTTATAATTTCGTTTTGCATAAAGTATTATATAACTCATATGACAATACAAAATTTGAAATAAAAAAACATTAAAGAATACATTTGGCGATTACATTAGAGATTACTGTTAAATTTTGTTTTGTTTAACGACACCGCTAACTCACATTAATTAATTAATTAATAATCGGCTATTGGATGTCAAACATTTGGTAATTCTGACTCGTAGTCATCAGAGGAAAATCGCCACATTTTTCCATTAGAAGCAAGGAATCTTTTATATGCAGTTTCCAACAGTCAGGAAATCACATACAAAGGCCTTTGGCCAGTTGTGTTGCACTGGTTGGAACGAGGAAAAACCAATCAGTTGAATGGATCCACCTAGGTGGTTCGATCCTGCGACACAAGTACCTCAGGCGAGCACTCAACCGACTGAGCTAAATCCCGTTATACTGATTAGAGACGACAGAAGACAATATATGGACAATTGGATACATAGAGAATACTACATGAGTGACCGTTAGATATCATTTATCTTTCAACGAGTTGTTTAAAAACGTGTTTTATGATGAATGGAGTTCCTCAGAAAACAGTTTTAAAATAAATTTTCCAACTGAAATCTATTTACGGCCCTAGCGCTTATAGTTAACTTGTAAGTCACCGATGAGTCAATTTCAAATTAACGACTACCCCATAGGCTGATCGATTCGACCGTGCTTTTTCATTGGATGGCATTGGTGACCTGGTCATCACCCAGGAGCAGCCAGTCGTATGTCTTTAAAACGTTATCGCACGTATGTGTGTTAACAAGTATGTGCTATAAAAATAAGGAATGATGTTCTCACCAACGGGTGTGTAAGAAACAGACATACAACTAGGCCAGTAGGAACGATATATGGAGTGGGGGGAGGAATCTCTAGTGGGTGGTTCACAACCTCAAGTTGGGGGGGACACAAGTCATATTTTTCCCTTTATCCAAAAAATTACATTTACCTTGAGTGGGGGAGGTGGCATAAACAAAGACCTACACACACACGCTCACAAGAGCTACAACACAAATAAGGTGGCAGGTGGCTTTAAAGAAATAATTTTTTTTAAATATCTCTCTCTCTCTCTCTTCATGTCAGTGAAGTTAAAGGTTTTTTTTGTTTAACGACACCACTAAAACACGTTAATGTATTAATCATAGCCTATTGAATGTCAGACATTTGCTAATTTTGACATATAGTCTTAAAAAGGAAGCCCGCTACATGTTTCCATTAATAGCAAGAGATCGTTTATATGCTCGGGATTTTTTATATGCACCATCCCACAGACAGGATAGCACATACCACGGCTTTTGATATACCAGTCCTGGTGCACTGGCTGTAAAGAGAAATAGCCCAATAGGCCCAACGAAGGGGATCGATCCCAGACCGACCGCGCATCAGGCTAGCGTTTTACCACTGGGCTAAGTCCTGCCCTTCCATGTCAGTGAAATGCCAGTCGTGAAGCACTGGTAACGTAAAGATAATAAATCTGAGATAATAGGGCTGAGGACACTAGAGCCAGAAGCTAACTCTGTGTATCTAATCGGCCTCGGTGATGTCATGGTTAAGCCATCGGACATAAGGCTGGTAGGTACAGGGGTCGCAGCCCGGTACCGGCTCCCACCCAGAGCGAGTTTTAACGATTCATTGGGTAGAAGTAAGACCTCTACACCCTCTTCTCTCTCAATCCTAGACAGACAGCCTGGATAGCTGAGGTGTGTGCCAAGAACAGCGTGCTTTAACATTAAATGAATATAAGCACGAAAATAAGTTGAAATGAAATGAAATGTATATCTAGTTACTAACACATCCATGCACAACGATAAATTTTAACTTATTCTTAGTACCTATGGAAACTTGGTACATACTCAACTCCGAAGATTTCTTCATACCTATATTTATTTTAGGCTCAGGCACCTGTGACAGTACCTAGCCAAAAATAAGTAAGGGGTAGGAAAGAAAGAAATAATTCCACTCCTTTGTATTTTATTTATTTATTTATTTATAAATTATTTATTTATTTATTTATTTATTTTGTAGGGGCGGGATGAAGCCCAGTGGTAAAGCGTTCGCTGGATGCGCGGTTTGTTTAGGATCGATCCCCGTCGGTGGGCCCATTGGGCTATTTCTCGTTCCAGCCAGTGCACCACGACTGGTATATCAAAGGCCGTGGTATGTACTACCCTGTCTGTGGGATGGTGTTTAATATGAAAGATCCCTTGCTACTAATGGAAAAAAAATGTAACGGGTTTCCTCTCTAAGACAATACGTCGCAATTACCGAATGTTTGACATCCAATAGCCGATGATTAATAAATCAATATGCTCTAGTGGTGTTGTTAAACAAAATAAACTTCTTATTTATTTTGTTTCTTTTGTGTGTTTTTTTCACAGGCACGCACGTGAATTACAAAAACTGGGCACACGGTGAACCGTCTCGTATTGGAATCTACGTGGTCGTGTCTGCCGATCATGGCAAATGGAGAAATGTGGCACCACCTCTAAATCGTGGATTGGAAGAACGGTATATTTGCAAAGCTGGTAAGGAGAAAAAAACCTAGTTTTACTTACTAGCGATTCAGATTATGTCGATAGAGGTAACGTAATGGATTGGGATGCATTGACAAAGAAATATATAGTAGGCTTGGGAAAATAAATACTTTTTCTACATTTGATAAATATGCGTTGTCATTTCTATGGTCATTGTGGTTACTGAACACCAATCCTGTAAAATTGTTTGTCTAAAACCACTTTTTATATTCGGAACTTTAATTTATTAAAAATGGCGGCCAAATTTAATCTCATTTCATGTATTTTGTAGGTTTTAGATCCTACATCCTACACGAAAGGGACACTTTTAGATAATATGGATTTCATATATAGATCTTTCCTACCTTTTTGCACTAAAACTATCACTTTTTCTACAAAATATCTTGGAATTTGACTATATTGTTAGCAGCTTGAGTGAACACTGTGTAAGTGTAGTGGGTCATGTGTTCACCATATTTAATTCCAAAATATAGATCTATCTATTTCTTATTGAAAAGAGATGACATAATAATTATCTGAACCATCTAGTTCTGTCTGCACACACGGTGTGGACAGAACAGGAAACTTGTTCTGTGAGGCCTATTAACAGAAAGAAAGAAAGAAATGTTTTATTTAACGACGCACTCAACACATTTTATTTACGGTTATATGGCGTCAGACATATGGTTAAGGACCACATAGATTTTGAGAGGAAATCCGCTGTCGCCACTACATGGGCTACTCTTTCCGATTAGCAGCAAGGGATCTTTTATTTGCGCTTCCCACGGGCAGGATAGCGCAAACCATGGCCTTTGTTGAACCAGTTATGGATCACTGGTCGGTGCAAGCGGTTTACACTTACCCATTGAGCCTTGTTGAGCACTCACTCAGGGTTTGGAGTCGGTATCTGGATTAAAAATCCCATGCCTCGACAGGGATCCGAACCCAGTACCTACCAGCCTGTAGACCGATGGCCTAACCACGACGCCACCGAGGCCGGTCAAAAACATGGACAGAGTAATTAGTTAAATTAATTATGCCACAGAGGTACAATTTCGAGATTTACTAAGAACCCAATCAGAGAGTTTATGAAGGAATTTTCTGTACTGTTTGAATTAGGAGATAAACATACTCTGATTTCATTTTTAATTTTCGAGGTAGGTTATCGTGGATTTAACACCGCTAAATGTCATTTAAAACCGAACGCGAGCCTACCTCGAAAATGAAATTAGAGTATGTTTATCTTCATTCTACCATGATTAAAACGTATTCAAAGTTAGAACTATTTTTAATACGCGGAGGGAATAGGAGTGAACAGGCAGGATAGTTCCACTTTGTTTGTGGATAATATTGAAATGTCAACACCTGTTGACAGTATAAAAAACATAGTAAATAAATACATACGACCGTAGAACTTGGAACAAATATTTAATCTTGTCTATTTTAAGGTAAACGATGTAAAGGAATATCCATAAACAAGAACAAATAATTCGTTTGTTTGAAATTTAATAAATCACCCCCACACCCCTCCCAAACAATATTCGATCGTCTGCTATAACTAGGCTACAGTATTATGCAGCTATTTTTCCATTTCTTCTTGTTAAAACTGCAGTTTGTGTACTAACTTTCATTCTTTTCTTGTTTTGGCAACTTTACATACATTTCTTCTGGATCCATTCTGGATTTATATCAAAAACCTCCTGAAGCGTACCGATGTCAAAGGTCTAATTAAATATTAGGTGGTTCTCCATGATTAATCACCTAGGATTTAAGATACCTGGCCAATCAGAATCCAGTATTTTCTAAGGTAATGGTAGAATGTACATTAACATTAACACAAGAGTAGTTTTTTCTTTGTTTTGTTTTACCGGAATGCTAAATGGTGATTTGATGATGTAGGTCCTTGAATTTTGCTTTCCAACATAAAACATCATTAATAAGTTAACAGCATGGCAATACAGACAATATAAGTCTAAGCTATTAGGTGAACGATAGAGTTGATACTGCGACTGAGAACCTCAAGGGTCTCCCCTTGGGTCTCACCTCCTAGGTCTATCTCTGGGTCTCTTTTATGGGTCTCACCTCCTCGGTCTATCTAAGGGTCTCTATATGGGTCTCCCCTTGAGTCTCACCTCCTCGGTCTATCTCTGGGTCTCTATTATGGGTCTCCCCTTGGGTCTCATCTCCTCGGTTTATCTCTGGGTCTCTATTATGGGTCTCCCCTTGGGTCTCACCTCCTCGGTCTATCTAAGGGTCTCTATTATGGGTCTCCCCTTGGGTCTCACCTCCTCGGTCTATCTAAGGGTCTCTATATGGGTCTCCCCTTGGGTCTCACCTCCTCGGTCTATCTAAGGGTCTCTATATGGGTCTTCCCTTGGGTCTCACCTCCTCGGTCTATCTAAGGGTCTCTATATGGGTCTTCCTTTGGGTCTCACCTCCTCGGTCTATTTCTGGGTCTCTATTATGGGTCTCCCCTTGGGTCTCACCTCCTCGGTCTATCTCTGGGTCTCTATTATGGGTCTCCCCTTGGGTCTAACCTCCTCGGTCTATCTCTGGGTCTCTATTATGGGTCTGTCTGTCGATCTATATTTATAGCATCCGGCTCAAAGGAATACGTCTTAATGTTCCTTGGGAATTCATCTCATTGTCACATGATAAATTTTAATCGCTAACTTCTGACATAATAGGTATGTTTGTTGGTAGACCGGGTATCAGCTGGGGCCATCAATTAATAATCGATATTGTTCGTGATTGCTGTGATTTAGTTTCACACTAATTGGTCTGATTGCTAGCCCTAAGTACCTACGTTCTAAGTTATTGCATAATTGACAAGTGACACCATAACAGTTAGAGGCGGGACGTAGCCCTGTGCTAAAGCGCTCGTTCAATGCGCGGTCGGTCTAGGATCGATCCCCTTCGGTGGGCCCATTGGGCTATTTCTCGTTCCAGCCAGTGCACCACGACCGGCATATCAAATGCCGTGGTATGTACTTCCCTGTCTGTGGGATGATGCATATAAAATATCCCTTGCTGCTAATCGAAAAGAGTAGCCCATGAAGCGGCGACAGTGGATTTCCTCTCTTAATATATGTCTGGTTCTTAACCATATGTCTGACGCCATATAACCGTAAATAAAATGTGTTGGGTGCGTCGTTAAATAAAACATTTCCTTCTTCTTCCATAACAATAAATTGAACCTTATATGCACGCTAAAATATACAAAGTACTATTGAATATCGTTTTAAATCTTCCACTATGATAATATCATTATGTCAGTGTTGGAGGTGTGGCTGGTGTCTAAGTCAGGGTGGAAGATGGTCATTCAAACAGTAGGCCTACACCAGATGAATGTTTGAACTCAGCTGATCAGGTTTAGTTTATCATGTAGCTCCTTAGCAGGATTCATTTACTTCTTCTCTTTGTCCAATTCATGCTGTTTCTTCTTTTCTCTCTCTCTCTCTCTCTCTCTCTCTCTCTCTCTCTCTCTCTCTCTCTCTCTCTCTCATGCCTACATGTACTCCATTTTCAGATTAAAAAAAAAAAAAATTCTGGTAACTGTTTTTGTTCCGATATTCTACAGATTATTAATCAATCATTCTTATTTCTTTCTTTTTTACTTTGGCTTTGAACTATTCTTTTCTCTTTTTTTCCTTAAATATTTCATAGTCACCCAATACTTGTTTAACTACTGCTCTTTCTGTCTTAGAGGGTAAATATTTTTATTATCCAATCAAATACAAGCCTCCTTATCCACAATTTCACTTGCACTGCCCTTTCTAGTTCCTTGAAGCCACCAGCCTCGGTGGTGTCGTGGTTAAGCCATCGGACATAAGGCTGGTAGGTACTGGGTTCGCAGCCTGGTACCGGTTCCCATCCAGAGTGACTTTTAAAGACTCAATGGGTAGGTGTACGACCACTACACCCTCTTCTCTCTCACTAACAACTAACGCACTGTCCTGAAAAGACATCCCAGATAGCTGAGGTGTGTGTCTAACACAGCGTGCTTCAACCTTAATAGGATATAGGCACGAAAATAAGTTGAAATGGAAAAAAAATGTTGAAGCCTTTTTCTGGTGCTCGCGTGAGGTGCTTGCGTCGCAGGATCGAACTATCTCGGTGGATCCATTCAAATGATTGGGTTTTCTTGAAGGTTTTCTCGTTCTAACCAGTGTACCACAACTGGTCAAAGGCCTTGATGTGTGCTTTTCTGTCTGTGGGAAAGTGCATATAAAAGATCTCTTGCTGCATTAGGAATAATGTAGCGGGTTTTCTCTGATGACTACGTGTCAGAATTACCAAATGCTTGACATCCAATAGTCGATGATTAATTAATCAATGTGCTCTAGTGGTGTCAATATGTATGGGTTTAACATTTTCTGGTGTATTGCATACAGAAGGTATTCTGCTGATTAAGTAGCCACCAGTTTTAATGTTTGATTAATATTTGTAAACCTGTTCAGTTCTCAATGTCAGTGAATACGTTTTGTTGTTGTTGTTGTTGTTGTTGTTGTTGTTAATGTTCTCTCTACACTGCTGTGCAGATAAAACAGCATGGTTAATAGGATTATGTCATCCTTTTTCAACAGCATGTTTTGGTATTGGATGTGGTAACCACATGAACCATGTCACAAAGTGTGCGCTCAAACTTCTAAAAAAAAACTATCTAGTGAAATAGCATATTTTTAGTGTATAAATGCACAAAGATCCTCTGCATGAAGACTGTGTTATTAAAAAGTGTCATATTCGTCTTCTACAGCCCCTAAAATCCATATATTGATATATTATACCGGGTATATGCTCTAAAAACAGAAAACAGAACTTTGGCCGCAATTTTGAATGCATTACAGTTCCGGATATAAAACGTGGCCGTAGACCAAATATTCCACCGGATTCATGTTAAGTGACCCAAATGACCATGGAACATGAAAGGCACCAAAAATTCAACCTGGATTTGCGAAAGTCTAACCATAGGAGGGACACGCTATCCTAGATCTACCGACATATTTCGCAGCACATCCTTCCATCACGTGATATCAAAAAAAAATTAAAGATAGAGAGATAGGAAAAACGATTTATTTAGAAATCAGACAAAAATAGCGGTGTCATGAGAATTTAAAGTTAACTTCAGATTAGGAATATGCCAAGTGAAAAGGGGAAGTCCATTTTCACGTATAGGGGTAGGCATACGGGTTTCCATTTTGTGAGTTTTTCCTGAATGCGAAGATTTTCTCCATCACTGCTCTCAACCCCATAAAGGTTGTTCGTGTTCGCTTGGTGGAAAAGCGCTCTTGGAAGGTCTTCGCTCAGACAGAAGCCTGCACTCCACCCCACCCCATACCCCTACTCGAGCATTCCCCTAATATAGTTATATGGACGCTATGCTACGAATTGATGCTCAATTAGCCGAAAACAGTGCTCTATCCCCACAAAAAAAACCTGGATCCTTCTTTGAAATTTTTATTGAGACGAATGTTATATATCCGGTCGGTTTGAGATCGATCCCCGTCGATGGGCCCATTGGGCTATTTCTTATTCCAGCCAGTGCACCACGACTGGTATAACAAAGACTGTGGTATGTGCTCTCCTGTCTGTGGGATGATGCATAATAATATAAAAGTTACCTTGCAAGTTGCTACTAATGGAAACAAAATGTAGCGGGTTTCCTCTCTAAAACTATATGTCAACATTACGAAATGTTTGACATCCGATGATTAACAAATCAATGTGCTCTAGTGGTATCGTTAAACAAAATAAACTTTTAATTTTAATAATGTTTCAATTTTAATGTCTTACTATATGATTTCTAGCATTGCTGTCGACAACCGTACGATCGGTGACGGCTGTGACAACAATGACACCCCCCAGTACAAGTCAAGTGACGGACGCCATCGGAAACAGACGAACTGTGGAGGCGTCCCACACAACCAAACTTACGACATTAGTCGACCATTCGGCAGGTAATGAAAGTGACAGACCCTAGTTGTTACACACTCCGGTGTATTAAGACTTAGAGGTTACCCTAACAGTACTTCACGTGCTGTCAAACTCGTTATCACACTTACAAATAATCCATATGGCAATTGAAATTATTCTTTATTAATCAAAACGATGAAACTGAGGTATCGTTAAGTAAATATTCCTTTCCTTGGCTGTGCAACACAATAGCCGATATCCGCCGAACAATAATCGGTAATTTTCGTGAAAATTAATTTGTTATCTTGAGTAGGTAAGCTTAACGTTCTATGTAGCTAATCCCTACTGAATAAAACATATTTTATATTCACTTTCTCGTGTGCAGAGGGGGGGGGGGGGGGGTGGGGGGGGGAGCTCTTCCCGGTTGGGGTCGAAACTCTTCCCTGCTCAAGCTAATTTTTTGTAATTATTTTCAATTCATTTTGCGAGGTACCATCACCCCTATAATCGTCGCACGCCATCTACACGCCTCTCCTCACACCCACCCACACACACATCACACACACACATCACACACACACATCACACACACACACACACACATCACACATCACACACATACACACAGACATACACACACACATTACACACACACATATCACACACACACACATCACACACACACATCACACACACACATCACACACACACACACATCACACACACATCACAACACACATCACACACACACACATCACACACACACACACACATCACACACCACACACACACACACACACACACACATCACACACACATATCACACACACACACACATCACACATCACACACACATCACACACACACCACACACACACATCACACACACAGACACACACACACACATCACACACACACATCACACACACACACACACACACACACACACACACACACACACATACACACACACACATCACGCATACACACACATCACACACACACATCACACACACACATCACACAGACACACACACATCACACACACGCATCACACACACACATCATACACACATATAACACACACACATCACACACACACACATATCACACACACACACATCACACACACACACATACCCATCACCCACACACATCACACACACACATCACACGCACACACACACATATCACACACACACATCACACACACACACACACATACACACACACACATCACGCATACACACACATCACACACCACACACACACACAATCACACACACACACACACATACACACACCCATACACAACACCCACCCACACACACACACAGCCACAAACATACACCACACACACACACATCACACACACACACACATCACACACATACACCACACACACACACATCACACACACATCACACACACATCACACACACATCACACACACACATCACACACATACACACACACACACACACACATCACACACACATCACACACACATCACACACACACACATCACACATCACACATCACACATATACATCACACACACATTACACACACACACATACATCACGCACATACATACACACACACACATCACACACACACACACATCACATACACACCACACACATCACACACACATCACACACGCATCACATACGCATCACACACACACGCACACATCACACACATACACATCACACACACTCATCACACACATCACACACACACACACACATCACACACACGCATCACACACACACACATCATACACACACATCACACACACATATCACACACACACATATCACACACCCACACACACATCACACACACACACAGACACACATCACCCACACACAAACATCACACACACACATCACACACACGCATCACACACACACATCATACACACACATCACACACACACACATCACACACACACACACACATATATCACACACACACACACATATCACACACACACACACACACATACACACACACACACATCACGCATACACACACATCACTCACCACACACACACACACACACACAATCACACACACACATACACACACACACATACACAACACCCACCCACACACACACACAGCCACACACATACACCACACACACATCACACACACACCACACACATACACCACACACACACACACATCACACACACATCACACACATCACACACACACATCACACACACATCACACACACACACACATACATCACACACATACATACACACACATCACACACACACACACACATCACATACACACCACACACATCACACACACATCACACACGCATCACGTACGCATCACACACACACACACATCACACACATACACATCACACACACTCATCACACACATCACACACACACACATATACACACACACATCTCACACACACACACACACATCACACACACATCACACACACACCACACACACACATCACACACACAGACACACACATCTCACACACACACACACACACATCACACACACACCACACACACACACACACACACACACATCACACACAAACATACACACTCACATATAATATCGTCGTTGTTTTGTTGACTTTCAGTTTTACCATTCACAGAGGGCGACTTGGAACCAAAGAAACATAAACCAACGTGTAAGTTGGACAGAATTGACTGTAGTCAGTTTGCGTCAAAAAGGAAACGATGAACTGGCATGTAACTGCATGCATAAACTAAGTAAACTAGGTATGTAATACGTAGGCTGGTAATAGGTATGTAGTACGTAGGTTGGTAATAGGTATGTAGTACGTAGGCTGGTGATAGGTATGTAGTACGTAGGCTGGTGATAGGTATGTAGTACGTAGGCTGGTGATAGGTATGTAGTACGTAGGCTGGTAATAGGTATGTAGTACGTAGGCTGGCAATAGGTATGTAGTACGTAGGCTGGTAATAGGTTTGTAGTATGTGGGCGGGTAATAGGTATGTAGTACGTAGGCGGGTAATATGTATGTAGTACGTAGGCGGGTAATAGGTATGGAGGACGTAGGCTGGTAATAGGTATGTAGTACGTGGGTGGGTAATAGGTATGTAGTACGTAGGCGGGTAATAGGCATGTAGTACGTAGGCTGGTGATAGGCATGCAGTATGTGGGCGGGTAATAGGCATGCAGTACGTGGGCGGATAATAGGCATGCAGTACGTGGGCGGATAATAGGCATGTAGTACGTGGGCGGGTAATAGGTATGTAGTACGTGGGCGGGTAATAGATATATAGTACGTAGGCGGGTAATAGATATGTAGTACGTAGGCTGGTGATAGGTATGTAATACATAGGCTGGTAATAGGCAAGTAGTACGTAGGCGGGTAATAGGTATGTAGTACGTAGGCGGGTAATAGGTATGTAGTACGTAGGCGGGTAATAGGTATGTAGTATATTTTGCTACCAATTGAAAAATAAGACTATAATATTATGTCAAAATTATCAAATGTTTGACATCTAAATCAAGGTGCTCTAGTGGTGTCGTCAAATAAAACAAACTTTAAAATTATCAATAAAACGCAGTATTCAGTGTTATTTATACATGTATATAGATTTATGTTTGTTTTTCTCTACTAGCACACGTTCCAGTGATTGTTGGTACTGGTGTCGTTGTCGTGGTTGTTGTTGTGGCATACATCATCATAGCAGTTGTTCTTATCAAAAGAAGGTAAATATGAACGTTGGCAGGACCTTTCATTTTAGTACTTGCACGTGCCACGCATACACGTACGAGATAGGAGGGCAGCTATTTTTTAGTTCTGGAAACAAACCTCAATTTCGGGGGGGGTGGGGGGGGGGGACCAAGAGAAATTCAAACAAAATGAGCTGGCCTGAACACTTTGCATCATGTATTTTGATTATTCTAACCACAATATTAGTTGTAATCCATGTAAAAATTAGTGGCGATTGGTTTACAACCCTATATAGCTGATTGGCAGTGATGCTATATGAATAAAAGTTGTAATCCAGATTTGGGCATTTTTTTTTTAATTCGGGCAGAAATCGGGCTGCCCCCCCACCCCCCACCCCACCCTCCGCCTAAAACAATGGGAGCCCATACACCTATGTTTTCACGTGTGTTTAATAATTCCAACTTATCCGTGTCTAGTAATATAGATTATTTATTTTATTATGTGTGTGTTTAGTACAATAGCTATTCATTCTCCTACTTTTCCGTGTATTTAGTACTATAGCTGTTTATTATTCAGCTTGTTCTTGTATATAGTATTATATATAGATTATTGCATAAGCGAGAGTGTCATATGGAATTTATGAAACGCATTTGAGAATCTTTGTTTTATTCCCTGAGCGAGAGCGAGGGGTATAAAACAATTTCCAAATGAACGCCTTTTTTTCATACTATGAAATTTACTACAAGTTATTTATTTCTGAGCCTATTATTTTTTAAATAACAGTTTGTTTGTTTGTTTGTGGGGGTTTTTGTGTGTTTTTATTTTATTTTATTTTATTTTTATTTGGGGAGGGGGGGGTCAAAAACACTTTTCTTCTTACGTCAAATCAAACTGAAATTATTTACAACATTTGGTTTTGTAAGAGGATGGGTCAGACTATAGATGTGTATTTATGTATATATATTGTAGTGTATTTATGCATGCAACACGCTGTGAAATGATCGACAATCCTAATCAACATATTTGTAACTATTACAGGAGAAACTCAATCCGCAATGGCGTCGTCCTAGAAAGGTCTCCAGTTGAGAACAGTGTTTACTACACGGCTGCCGGAGATGGTGTCGCCTTTGACAGACCTCGCCAACCGGATCCGGTAACCAATGATCAACAGGCACCTGGGGGCAGTCAGACCTGTGTGAACGGCGCACGAGAAATAAAAATCGTCAACCCGTTTTGTTCTGGTGTGAACTCGCACAACCAGTTTGATGCAAAGTCTCGAGGACATGACTGCGGTTCGAAACTCCACAGTTCTGGTCGTGAAGACGACCCATATGAAATCCCTGTGATGAAATCTCCCAATATTAACAGTGCTGGTTTGGAAACCTATAATCACCTTGAAGATAGTTCTGGTAAAAGCAGTGTTCCCTGGACTGGCGAGGAAACTTATAACCACCTTCAAGATGCTTCTGGTAAAAGCAGTGTTCCCTGGACTGGCGAGGAAAATTATAACCACCTTCAAGATGCTTCTGGTGAAAGCAGTGATCCCTGGAAAGCAGTATTCAAGATCCCTGGACTGGCTGGACTGGCGAGGAAAATTATAATCACCTTCAAGATGCTTCCGATAAAAACAGTGATCCCTGGACTGGCGAGGGAAATTACAACCAACTTCAAGATGCTTCTGGTGAAAGCAGTGATCCTTGGACTGGCGAGGGAAATTACAACCACCTTTAAGATACTTCGGGTAAAAGCAGTGTTCCCTGGACTGGCGAGGGAAAGTACAACCACCTTCAAGATGCTTCTGGTAAAAGCAGTGTTCCCTGGACTGGCGAGGAAACGTATAACCAGCTCAAAGATGCTATGGATAGAGCCAGTGGTTCACGATGTGTCGAGGAAACTTATAATCACCTACAGGATGCTACAGATAACAACAGCGGTCTGCAGACTGATATAGGAACCTATAGTAACCTCCAAGATGTCACCACTAAAATCAGCTTCAGCGACACACCAAAGAACACTGGGGCAGAAGAATCGGAAGATGACGTATACGTCAATACAGCTCCAACTTAAACATAGTGTCCCGAGTTTGCTTCTATTGTTTCCTAGTAATATGAATCGATTTAAATACATGTACATTTATTTAAATATTAAACACATTTTATTTTTAATGTCAGTCTGGTTACTGGTTGTCCTAATGTTAGGAAAACCAGAAACACGCCGACAATTGAAACACAAATTTTTTAATCTGTAATTTTTGTTGTCAGAAGAATTTTAGGAGTAAGAAAAATCTTACAATGGCAGCAAACTCAGGGAGAGAGAGAGAGAGAGAGAGAGAGAGAGAGAGAGAGAGAGAGAGAGAGAGAGAGAGAGAGAGAGAGAGAGAGAGAGAGTTTAAAATTGCTTCAAAAGTTGACGATATCTGTTTATGACAAATTGTTTACATTGTAAAACTAATAATGTGAATGAATTAATGTACGAATGTTTAATGTCAACCCAGCACACGAAACATGCATCGGATTAGGGTGTCAAGCCAGGTAAATGCATTAGTAATGTGAATACGAGACTGAAGCTTATATATAATTATAGACATTTGATCTTTAAGGCCCATACCCTAGTTATTAAGCAGTATAAAAATGTACACTTACTGCTTTTCTTTT
Organism: Gigantopelta aegis; assembly: GCF_016097555.1. NCBI lineage: Eukaryota > Metazoa > Mollusca > Gastropoda > Neomphalida > Peltospiridae > Gigantopelta > Gigantopelta aegis. The sequence goes on along the minus strand of NC_054713.1, from coordinate 16,039,432 downwards.
CTTTTCAAAAAAGAAAGAAAGAAATGTTTTATTTAACGACGCACTCAAGACATTTTATTTACGGTTATATGGCGTCAGACATACGGTTAAGGACCACACAGATTTTGAGAGGAAACCCGCCGTCGCCACTACATGGGCTACTCTTTCCGATTAGCAGCAAGGGATCTTTTATTTGAGCTTCCCACAGGCAGGATAGCACAAACCGTGGCCTTTGTTGAACCAGTTATGGATCACTGGTCGGTGCAAGTGGTTTATACCTACCCATTGAGCCTTGCGGAGCACTCACTCAGGGTTTGGAGGCAGTATCTGGATTAAAAATCCCATGCCTCGACTGGGATCCGAACCCAGTACCTACCAGCCTGTAGACCGATGGCCTAACCACGACGCCGGTTTCTTCCTTTCATGTTTGAAGTACACGCACATCCAGCTGGTTGATTAAATTATTAATCGTCACAAATCCAATATAATGTCCTTCTATTCCTGGGCCCCGTTCCACGAAGCGATCTTAATCCTAACCACGACGCCACCGAGGCCGGTTTATACATCCAAATGCACGGTTAACTTGGGGCGCTTTTTTTTGCAAAAATGGTATAGCAGACCTGCAGTAGTGAAGAAGACACACAGACTAAATAAACAAACAAAAAAAGTGTTGAAAAACCTATACCTGTAAGTTTACTATGCCCGTTGCAACTTTTTGTTTAACAACACCACTAGAGCACATTGAATAATTAATCATCGGCTACTAGTTTTCAAACATTTGGTAATTCTGACATGTAGTCATCAGAGGAAACCCGATACATTGTTCTTAATGCAGCAAGGGATCTTTTATATGTGCTTTCCTGTCTGTTTGACCAATTGTGGTGCACTGGTTGGAACGAGAAAAAACCCAAGTAGTTGAACGGATCCACCAAGGTAGTTTGATTCTGCGACGCAAGCACACAACCACCAACTGAGTTAAATCTAACCCCGCGACTTAAAGATTCAACAAAAATTACTTATTTTAAAAACATTTATTACATAAAATGACACGTAAATCAACGATTAAACCACAATTCATATTACTATTATAGTACAGCAAATATAGTTAGAAATACTTGATACAAGTAATAATAAAAATAATATATAATAAAAAAAAAACCGTGTCTGACAGCTAGAAAAATGTCTGTAAAGAGCTAACAAGTTTGAATCCGATTTAGAATTACATGTATATACTTCTTTAAAACATTGACAATTATCAGACCGCTTGTTGTAGAAAAACCTCGTTTTATTATTTTTATTTAATCCATTTTTCAGATTAAACTGATGTCACGTTTTGCATGTTTTCATTTTTAATTAAAAGATTCCTCTTCAATACTGTGTGCATGGTATCGTTTGATATGACAATACATGTAATACCAAAGGTCACAACATGACATTACACCTGACCAGCAGGGCCCGGTTTGATTAATGTGATATTAGCATTATATCGCCACGTGGAATGGCGGCTTAGGGCCCGCTTTCATTAATGTGATATTAGCATTAGATCGCCTGGTGGAATGGGGCTCAGGGCCCGATTTCACAAAACATCGTAAGCCTAGTTTTGCACGTAAACGTAAATCAACGACTAAACCACAATTCATATTACTATTATAGTACAACAAATATAGTTAGAAATACACGTTATTTTCATTTGTCCTTAAAATGCTCCATTTTCCGTAATGATGTAATTTTCTTCGTGAAATAGATGCCAAACACTTGTAAATGTATGCCCGGTATAACTGTCTTTCGCAATTGTGAAATTGGCTCCAGGCTGTCTAATGCCAAAGTTGGATTCAATGGCTAGTGCATGTCGAAAGCAGTTCTATTTATTAAGGACAATAGTTATTATGACGCCCCTTTAGTTATGTCATGTCGGAAGTTTGGTCCATGCCTGCGTTTCCAAATAAAATGATTACATCAGTGTAAACTGTGTTCTTGTCTGTCAACTTCACGGTTCGTGAAAACCATTGTAAAGGACGATATTTCAAAGTGTTGGGCAAGCAGAAGTCTGTTCACATGATTTAAAAAACAAACACAAAAAACAACAACCCAACGACAACCACCTATTTCAGCCTAAAGAGTTAAATATATATCCTGGCGTCATGTTTTCGATACGATAAGCAAAACATTAAAATATAATAAAAGCAATACTTCGTACATACAATAATACTTTACCTTTCTCAAGTCACATATATTGGGTTTTCGTCATAGGTTAATGTCTAATCATCTTGTTATACGTATCAACGGCACCAAAATTTAGAGTGTCACCTAAAGTACTATGACAGCGATACAGAACTATATATTTTAAACAAATCTAATTCCACCAAACCGCCTTTATTTGTAGTAAATGTAAATGCACAGGTAAACATGCCCCCTTCCAGAATTACCGAAAAAACAACTTTGCTGTGAATGGCATAACAGTAACCCAACCAGCCTGCCATAAATTTTATTGTTCAGTGGGTATATCGTCTAACTTTGGCAGGTCAGATGTCGGTGTTGCAGACGATAACTTTGCAGGGATACCTGGATTTCGCTATGTGAGGCATTTCATTAGTTTCAAAATATTGCATTACGAAAAACTGATAAACTGCATACCATTTGTGGTATTATAATTAAAACATAAAGTTGGCAGCTTGACTTGAAGCATTTTTTAATATTGAGAGAAAAACCACATTTCGTTGTTTACGTTCAGGCTGATAGTGACGTAATATCTCGCGATACATGCAGTTACAAAGTATCGAAAACATGTCGATCGAAATTGTATGACGGTACGATACCCTAACCCTGGGTTAAAGTTAAAGCAGCTCTGACCTGCGGATAAATGTCTAACCAGTGATTAAGAATGGCGAATTTGATTCCATTTGTATGTTTAGATGCGTTTGTAATGTAAAATTGTGCTGAAATAGAATATCTGCATAAATTACAATGTCATCAAAGTCCGGCGACAAAAGTGTTAAATGACGTAGAATAGCTGGTTCATTGATTCTATTTTCGGATTGGGACAATGGGAGCGTGAAGGGTGGTTAATATCAGGCAAACACATCGATCTGTATTAACTGTCTCTTATTATTAATTCTCCATTAAATAACTGAATAATTAAAAACATCATTTGCAAGACTGGTTATACTTTACTGCTGGAAGTAGACCCTACTTATTCCTCAAAGGTACCAGATATTTCGCGCTCAATCCAGTTTGCCCCAAATGTGACCAGGCGGGATCTAGCTCAATCGGTCGAGCGCTCGCCTGGGGTCGTAGTGGACGCCTTAGTGGACCCAATCTCCGATTTTTATTTTTTGCTATCCCAACTATTTCTGAGTTCGCCCCCCCCCCCCCCCCCTCCCCCTCCCCGATGTCAAATATTAAATAAAGATGATTTTGACCTTTCAAGTTGTTTGTTAGTTTTACCAAGAGGATAACAAGTGAACTTAAAAATATATTAATCCAAAAGGGTTTTATTTAAATCTAAAACAAACTGGGTTGCTACTTTGGTGATAAGATTATAATGCAGGCCTTACGCGGTCCAAATAGAGCGAAGCCACTTCTCTCACACTTGTTGAGAGGGCGAAGTTTTTAACAGGAGGGAAACTTGATTTATTTTTTATTTAAAAATAGTAACAAAATAACCCAATATTATTTTATAATTTCTACATCATTATATGTTGAATGTATTCATCATGAGAAAGGGTGTAAAATCAGTCTCCAACAAATAACGTGTAATCCAAGAAATATACATTAAAATGAAAAAAACCCACCAAAAAACCCTCCAGTAAGCACTGAAAGGAATATAGGAAATCTGTTTGTCTACCATACGAATGATTATGTCACGGCCAAAAGCTTATATTTTGATGAACGGGTCAGTGTACAAATAACATGCTCTAAATCTATAAAGTCTAGTTTAATGGCAACATTATTTACTCTTATCATTAATGTATGACTTTCGTTACCCTAACCCTAAACCATGGGCGTACAGAGGATTTTGAAAAGGGGGGTTCCAAAATAGATTGCAGAGATATTGGGCATATATTTCTATGTTGAGTAAATATAATAATGTCAGATATCAATGTCAGATATATTAAATTATAAAAGAAGCGATTTCAGGGGGGGTTCGGTCGAACCCATCGAATCCCCCCCCCCCCCCCCCCTATGTACGCCCATGTAAACTTAATCTATTTTCTTTCTGGGGGAGCTCCCCATAGAACCGTTTGACTGTGGTTGCATTCAATTCCATAGCGTCATACCCAAAACATTCTTTCTGGCAGAAACATTATACAAGTATACAAAATAAACTGTAGAATTACTAAAAGTTATACGCTTCAACATTCAGCAGCGCAATTTACTTTTAGCGCCAGACACGGGTGTGGTCCGGGCTAAATAAACCTGATTTTGTGGCACCAGTGTCACTTCGAACGCATACATACTTCATTAGTATCTATGAATAGGTATTCCTCAAGTTCTTCACCATTCTTTCGCGACTGTGTACAATGTAAGTTGTCACTGTTTTGAACAAGGTGAAGTCAAGCTGATCAAAGCGAAGCTGTGGGTCACTTCGTTCACTTACCTGAGACCAGTTATATGGACTAACCCTTAACAGTGCTTTAAACCACAAAGAATAATATATGGCCGTTTATTTGTATTTGTATGCCTTTTCCTTACAAGTGAGATTAACGAATGGGGTAATTTGCGGTAATTAGCAATTAAGCAACAAGAAGATAAATGCCATCTGAAAATGCATGCAGTGATTACAGTTGACTATCAACGGCAGTTTGGTCAGCCTGGATGAAAGGGCTTTTGACTTGGTAGCACCTGTCATGTCACGGCCGCAATGGGCCATCTCTCATTCCAGTTTATTAAAATCTGCATTACACGTGTACTAATATGTCAACAGTATATATTTTATTTAAAGTAAGGACCAAAATATAATCTGATTTTTTTTTTTTTTTTTTTTTTTTTGACGTGCATTTGAATTTCCTTTTTTACGTGTATTTTGAAGTGTCAGTGATCACATGACTTATGTTACCTATGTATAATACACGTAGTCTGTTTCAGGTTTATTTATTGTTATCGTCGTTCAAGAACAGATACACAAAACCCCAAGTAGAGGCAAACAGGACTTCTTTTTTGTTGGGCGAACTGGTAATGTGGTGGGGCGAACTGGTATGGGGCGAACTAACTTTGGGGTGAAACGTCAGGCATTCCTAGCTCAAGCTCAGCCTTTTTTCTTTTCTTTTTTACACAATATTAAATACCCTACCATAATTTTACTTTAGGTCCATTTTTAGCAAACGGTATAATTTCCAAAATTATTGTAGATTTTTAAACACAGCTATTCATAATTATTACACACACATACAGAAAGCAAATTTTTACACTGAAAGATTTTGAGCCTTCTAAAATGGAATTATCTAGATTAGTTTATTATTATTGTAGGAAGGTGTAAAGTGATGTCATTCGAATACTGACGTCATTGAAATTAAAAACGTGTTAAAAATGGGAGGTTTTTTTTTTTTAGGTAATCAACACCCCCACCCCGTCAAAATAACTGTTTCACATTGATCAGACAAGGACTCTTTGTATATTAATATTTTTTCATAATGTATAAAATATGAAAGCCAAAAACTATGCAAACTGTTAAATATGACATATAAAAATATTAAGTGTAACGTGTTTTATTTATTGTGTGAAACCAAAACGATGATGCCACAATGTTCTGTCATCAACGTTAGTAATATAATTTGGCATGTTTTCGCAAGTTTCTGTCTTATTGTTTCATCAATTGTCTCAATATTTTACACATCATAATCTACAATTATCTAACATTACCAATAAATCGCATTCCTCACCTTTTCTGTTTATTGCTGTTCATTTTTGAAAATTACCGAAACACTAGCAGTACGGACAGGCAAACAGGAAGTACATTTACTTTGCACTGATTGGCCAACTGCACTTAACCCAGAGTTATTGAAAACTAATCCTGGGTTAATGAAAAATAACCCTGAGTTTGCTAACCCAGAGTTAAAAGTGTGTTTTAGCAACGGTTTTTTAACCAGTGATTAGCCAACCTTGGGTTAAGGAATTTAACTCAGAGTTAGTGTTAATCAGTGATTAAGTTAACCCAGGTTTCGAACAACCGGGCCCAGACGTTATTGGTGTCATGATATTGTGGAACATTGAAATAAGTTCAAACACGCCTCAAATGTTGCTAAAGGTGAATTGATGCAAACGTCTTAACGATTTGGGTCATTAAGTTATGAAGCATTATCCATCCCAGGCCACCACTGACCTTGACAGAGCTGTGACCTGTGAGGGACATGCCGAAACCATATGGGTAAAGGGCCAGGTTAATAAGACTTCGGGATTCTGTTATGAAACATTATCCATCCCAGGCCACCACTGACCTTGACAGAGCTGTGACCTGTGAGGGACATGCCGAAACCATAAGGGTAAAGGGCCAGGTTAATAAGACTTCGGGATTCTGTTATGAAGCATTATTCACCCCAGGCCACACCACTGACCTTGACAGAGCTGTGACCTGTGAAGGACATGCCGAAACCATAAGGGTAAAGGGCCAGGTTAATAAGACTTCAGGATTATGTTATGAAGCATTATTCATCCCAGGCCACACCACTGACCTTGACAGAGCTGTGACCTGTGAGGGACATGCCGAAACCATAAGGGTAAAGGGCCACGTTAATAAGACTTCAGGATTCTGTTATGAAGCAGGCTGAAAAGGTTAATTATTAGCTCTACTTTGAGAGATAATGATCCACCGTGCCAAAACTCTTAAAAACGTAGGTGAATCATGTGAGTGTATATATATAATATATATATATATATATATATATATATATATATATATATATATATATATATATATATTAATATACTGGACGGTTCTGAAGTATTACATACATGTATTTACTCGTTTACATATTGCGAGAAATTCATCAACAGCAGCTAACATTTAACACAACTCTACAATCCCATGCACAAGTCAGGTCATCAATGTTTTATTCATGATTTACACAAAATTCTGGCAGTGTCCAGCTTTCTGGTAGTATTTCTGACTGGCATTGTCCAGGTTTCTGGTAGTATTTCCAACTGCCAGTGTCCAGTTTTCTGGTAGTATTTCCAACTGACAGTGCTCAGCTTTCTGGTAGAATTTCTAACTGACAGTGCCCAGGTTTCTGGTAGTATTTCTAACTGGCAGTGTCCATGTTTCTGGTAGTATTTCTAATTGGCAGTGTCCATGTTTCTGGTAGTATTTCTAACCGCCAGTGTCCAGGTTTCTGGTAGCATTTCTAACTGGCAGTGTCCACGTTTCTCGTAGTATTTCCAAATGCCAGTCCCCAAGTTTCTCGTAGTATTTCCAAATGGCAGTGCCCAGCTTTCTGGTAGTATTTCTAACTGGCAATGTCCAAGTTTCTGGTGGTATATCTCACTAGCAGTGTCCAGGTTTCTCGTATTTCTAACTGACAGCGTCCAGTTTTCTGGTAGTATTTCTAACTGGCAGTGTCCAGGTTTCTAGTAGTATTTCTAAATGCCAGTGTCCAGCTTTCTGGTAGTATTTCTAACTGGCAGTTTCCAGGTTTCTGGTAATATTTCTAACTGGCAGTTTCCAGGTTTCTGGCAGTATTTCTAACTGCCAGTGTCCATTTTTCTGGTAGTATTTCTAACTGCAAGTGTCCAGGTTTCTGGTAGCATTTCTAACTGGCAGTGTCCAAGTTTCTGATAGTATTTCCAACTGGCAGTGTCCAGTTTTTTTGTAATATTTTTAACTGGCAGTGTCCAGCTTTCTGGTAATATTTCTATATGGCAGTGTCCATGTTTCTGGTAGCACTTCTAACTGACGGTGTCCATGTTTCTGGTAGTATTTCTAACTGGCAGTGTCCAGGTTTCTGGTAGTATTTCTAACTGGCAGTGTCACGGTTTCTTGTAGTATTTCTAACTGACAGTATTCAGGTTTCTGGTAGTACTTCGAAATGGCATTACATGTAGTCATCTGTAGTGGTAGCTGTTTATAGGAAGAGTTACGTCAAACTGACTAGCATTGACTAATATGCTGTCCCCCAAAACACACCCGATCATAATTGCAGTCCAGGAAAATCCTGCAAAATACAAGAAAACAAATCAGTTATGGGACATCATATAAAAACTGTTTTTCCAACTGAATGTTTTTCCATATATCTGCATCACAGACAGTTGACATCATTACAACTGAATGGTGAACACCCAGAAATTATCTCCCCCTTAGAGGTCGCGTCGTCACTATACACCCTAGAGTCTCGCTTTAAACAGCTGTTCAGTAGTGTGATTTGAAGCCACTGGTCGTATAAAATTACTTGTCCACCTCTGTACGAACAGGAAAAGTGGTCATATTTTTTCAGACGATGATGCATTGCACAAAGAATGTCTGGACTGCATAACGGATCTAGTATATGACAAAATACAACAACAACAACAACAACAAACAAAAACAAACAGTGAATCGCTGAAAAACGAGGCGTTTGTATGTCATTGCCAAAAACCTATCCATTCTCGGTTAATTTCATTATCAGTGGAAATCATGGAAAGTCATCAATTTCCTTGGTAAATAAGTGTATGAACCCTGATAAAGATTATTTACATTGGACTTTTCTTAATATAAGTACTGAAAAGTATAAAATTTACATACCATTAGGTCAAATAGATTTATGTTAAAACAGGCTCAGTGAAATCAGAATTCCTATCAGATTATGTAATTTTGTACACACAAATTAAATTATTTACCTAACAAATTATAAATATTGAAAAACAATACCACTATCATTTCTAATTTCATGTAAATGTATATGAAAAAGCATTGTTATATTTCTACTTACATGTGAAAAAAAAAAAAAAAATTAAGAACAAAAAAACTATATATTTAATATTTTAAATTTCCTATTTATTTTTTATCATTTGAAAATTTAATATTTATTTCTGTAATTATATATGTATATTATTGATTGTTTAAAATTTATTACATGTATACATATAAAACATTTTTTTTTTACATTGAATATATATATATATCTTTATATCTTTATTTATTTATTTTGTTTGGGTTGGGTTGGGTTGGGTTGGATTGGGTTTGGGGTTTGTTGTTTTTTTTCATTGAAATAATTTATTAAAAATAATTGTTAACAAATTTGGTTGAATTTACTCTACTCTGCCAACGAATAATTTGTGGTTTTAAACACGTATATCTTCATATTAAATCGCAATAACAAACATTGAATAGTAAATGAATGAATGATGAATGTTTAACGACACCCCAGCACGAAAAATACATCGGCTATTGGGTGTCAAACTATGGTAAACAAATAACATTGAATAGAACCCGGAAGTAAACAGCGAAGAATGGAGCGTGGCGTTTTACAAATTAAAACTTTATTAAATGCTGTTACCGGTTTTTTATTATTGCAAACACTCAAGTATTATCAGTCAAATATGTACACATTTAATGGTTTTGGCATGGTGGATAGTTGTAAGAACGGTAGGGAGTAGCCTACGTGGTTGGGGAAAACCCACGATTTAGCTGGACATTATTTTGTTCTTTTTTATTCTTCCATTTTTTTTTTTTTGACTACCAACTGCGGAATTTCGTAGATTTTTATCATTTACTTTAATTTTTAGCCGTTCTACGCTTTAGTCACATACATGCTCACAATTAGGTCTCTGATTGTTCGCCATTAACACAAACCCTCCCCTCAACCCATGCTGTCTTATTATAGCCCATATTGTTTTCTTAGCGGAATAGATAGATATTTTTTGGCCTGCTATGTTAAACAATAATAGCACACCATATGGGACTACACATGTAGGTTTTGTTTCTGTCCTGCGTGTCTATCCGTCAATCTTGTCCCACACATTGTTTTAGAGCCCTGCCATGTCTTATTTCTGTCCTGTGTGTCTATCCGTCAATCTTGTCCCACACATTGTTTTAGAGCCCTGCCAAGTCTTGTTTCTGTCCTGTGTGTCTATCCGTCAATCTTGTCCCACACATTGTTTTAGAGCCCTGCCAAGTCTTGTTTCTGTCCTGTGTGTCTATCCGTCAATCTTGTCCCACACATTGTTTTAGAGCCCTGCCAAGTCTTGTTTCTGTCCTGTGTGTCTATCCGTCAATCTTGTCCCACACATTGTTTTAGAGCCCTGCCATGTCTTGTTTCTGTCCTGTGTGTCTATCCGTCAATCTTGTCCCACACATTGTTTTAGAGCCCTGTCAAGTCTTGTTTCTGTCCTGTGTGTCTATCCGTCAATCTTGTCCCACACATTGTTTTAGAGCCCTGCCAAGTCTTGTTTCTGTCCTGTGTGTCTATCCGTCAATCTTGTCCCACACATTGTTTTAGAGCCCTGCCATGTCTTGTTTCTGTCTTGTGTGTCTATCCGTCAATCTTGTCCCACACATTGTTTTAGAGCCCTGCCAAGTCTTGTTTCTGCCCTGTGTGTCTATCCGTCAATTTTGTCCCACACAATGTTTTAGAGCCCTGCCATGTCTTGTTTCTGCCCTGTGTGTCTATCCGTCAATTTTGTCCCACACAATGTTTTAGAGCCCTGCCATGTCTTGTTTCTGTCCTGTGTGTCTATCCGTCAATCTTGTCCCACACATTGTTTTAGAGCCCTGCCAAGTCTTGCTAACAACATAACTGTATATTTAAAGACATACTGTTACGGATTTAACGACCTTATTTCTCTAAATATTGATAATAAATAAAAATTACATTAATTGTCGCATCACCTTAACTGGAATGGGAAATGTAGCAGGTTTCTTCTCTAAGACTATATGTCAAAATTACCAAATGTTTGACATTCAACAGACGATGATTAATAAATCAATGTGCTCTAGTGGTGTCGTTAAAGAAAAATAAAAGTTAACTTTTTAATGTTTCCAAAATTAGTTTGACGTCTTTGTTTTGTTACCTTATAAAGTGAAGAGATGAATGTGTGCATGAACGGATACATTCTGAGGGCGCTCTCCCTCTTAAAGATTTTACAGGCACGGATACAATCTGAGGGCGCTCTCCGTTTTAAAGATATTGCAGGCATGGATACAATCTGAGGGCGCTCTCCCTCTTAAAGATATTGCAGGGATGAATACAATCTGAGGGCGCTCTCCGTCTCAAAGATATTGCAGGCACAGATACAATCTGAGGGCGCTCTCCCTCAAAGATATTGCAGGGACGGATACAATCTGAGGGCGCTCTCCCTCTTAAAGATATTGCAGACACACATACATTCTGATGGCGCAACCCCTCTTAAAGATATTGCAGGCACGGATACATTCTGAGGGCGCGACCCCTCTTAAAAATATTGCAGGCACAGATACATTCTGAGGGCACTCTCCCTCTTAAAGATATTGCAGGCACGGATACAATCTGCGGGTGCTCTTCCTCTTAAAGCTATTAAAGGCATGGATACATTCTGAGGGCACTCTCCCCCTTAAAGATATTGCAGGCACGGATACAATCTGCGGGTGCTCTCCCTCTTAAAGATATTGCAGGCACGGATACAATCTGAGGGCGCTCTCCCTCTTAAAGATATTACAGACACGGATACATTCTGAGGACGCTCTCCCTCTTAAACATATTGCAGGAACGGATACATTCTGAGGGCGCTCTCCTCTTAAAGATATTGCAGGCACGGATACAATCAGAGGGCGCTCTCCCTCTTAAAGTTATTTCAGACACAGATATTCTGAGGGTGCTCTCCCTCTTAAAGATATTGCAGGTGAGGGCACTCTCCCCCTTTAAGATATTGCAGGCATGGATAGAATCTGAGGGCGCTCTCCCTCTTAAAGATATTGCAGGCACATATACAATCTGAGGGTGCGACCCCCCTTAAAGATATTGCAGCCATGGATAATCTGAGGGTGCTCTCCCTCTTAAAGATATTGCAGGCACGGATACAATCTGAGGGCGCCCGCCCTCTTAAAGGAGAGGACAATTAAGGCATTTGGCCTGGTATGCATATTCAACGATATATAATGCACATTATTGCTTAATATCAACACGTATAATCGTATAGTTAGTTAATAAAAACTGTGACGGCTATTATATATAACGGGCGCATCCATTTTGTACCATCTCAGTGAGTACGCCCTCTGGCGAGCTGGTGGTTACGTAATAGTTAACGCGTCACGTCAGGAATGAGCCTTAGAACTAGAGAAACACAATCTACCTGATTTTTGCAGGATGATAAATAGTCATACATTGCAATGTTCTGTAATATACACATCCCAGTAAGCCAGCAATAAGTATATCCATCACTTTATATATTGTTTTTCACTACAAAATAAAATACCATTGTCAAAGTAGCTACACAACAAGTCGAAACAATTAACACTGTTTTGCCCATGCATTAACCTACGTACTGAAATGATACACGGAGTGTTTTCTTAGTTAATTGGTATATGCTGTTAGTTGCTTCTACCTGTGATTCCTGATTGGCAGGTGTGTATTTGATTGGTAACCAGACGAGCCAATTAATTGACGCTGTCTAGACACAAAAATACATACCGGTATTGTGGAATATTACCTGTCGCCCCTAAAATTGTAATGGACATGGTTTATTACTGTAAATAGTTCTGTAAAACTATTGATTAAGTAGACTTTTCCATCTAAAACCACAGAACTGACCAATTACGTAGTCCCAAATAAAAGAAAATTATCACTTGGGTATCGTGGGTTGTCGTTTTTGCTCCAACATAGCATATCAATAGGCGTAATAGTGTAAATTTTTCCTTTGGATTATTAAACAGAAAAAAATACTATAACCCCATTTTGTTCCGTTAATGCAACTTGAAATATATTTAGTTAAATAGTTTATTATATTATTACGTCATTTATGCTGTTTTACGCCTTGTCGAAAATTACTGCTTTTGTTTACACTGTACATACAGGAGATGGTCAGGAGCTGACGTCACTTCGCCCCAAGTTATCCCACCGGACGTCACAAAAACGAAACAAAATGGCTGCCCAAAGTTAGCAGGAATAATCATGTTTTTTTATTAACTCTAAAATTACGCGTTTTTCATTTGCTGAAGTGTCAGTATGTGTTGGTGGTCCGGGTATGCATCTTTCCAACACATAAGGCTCTAGTTTGAGTTGACCCTACCTTTAAAGATATTGCAGACACGGATACATTCCAGAACGCTCTCACTCTTAAAGATATTGCAGGCACGGATACAATCTGAGGGCGCGACCCCTCTTAAAGATATTGCAGGCACGGATACATTCTAAGGGCGCTCTCCCTCTTAAAGATATTGCAGGCAAGGATACAATCTGAGGGCGCTCTCCCTCTTAAAGATATTGCAGGCATGGATACAATCTGAGGGCGCTCTCCCTCTTAAAGATATTGCAGGCACGGATACAATCTGAGGGCGCTCTCCATGTTAAAGATATTGCAGGCACGGATACAATCTGAGGGCGCTCTCCTTCTTAAAGATATTGCAGGCACGGATACAATCTGAGAGCGCTCTCCCTCTTAAAGATATTACATGAACGGATACAATCTGAGGACGCTCTTCCTCTTAAAGATGTTACATAAATGGATACATTCTGAGGGCGCTCCCCCTCTTAAAGATATTGCAGGCACGGATACATTCTAAGGGCGCTCTCCCTCTTAAAGATATTGCAGGAACGGATACATTCTGAGGGCGCTCTCCATGTTAAAGATATTGCAGGCACGGATACAATCTGAGTGCGCTCTCCCCCTTAAAGGTATTGCAGGCACGGATACAATCTGAGTGCGCTCTCCCCCTTAAAGGTATTGCATTTACACAGGGTTTTTGACTGTCGTTCGCCAAATACAAATTAATATTAAATTTGGCAAATATATTCTATTATCAAATCGGCAAAAAAGCTAATTCAAAAATCGAGTGCTACTTTTGATCTACCGGCTTATCATTGTTTTGACTTTGGTTCTCCACTTATTTACTTTTCACTTCTTGTGTAATTAAAACAAATGTAGCAGGTTTCCTCTCTATGACTGTCAAAACTAACCATATGTTTGACATCCAATAGCCGATGATTAATAAATCAATGTGCTCTAGTGGTGTTGTTAAACAAAAACAAACGTTAACTTTTTTATTGTGTATTTCCCGCCTATACCTGCGCATTTACGTGCCACGTCCATGGTTCATTTAAACCCTGTTACATACAATATATATATATATCATATAGGCCTACCTATATATATATATATATATATATATATCTGTGTGTGTTTGTGTGTGTGTGTGTGTGTGTGTGTGTGTGTACAGTCTGCTTCAGTAATTAGGCCTACCTGCAGTAAAATGGTCGTCTGCCATATCTGATATTTGGTTTCCTTTCTGAAAACACTGACATGGAGAATAATATAGCATTTAACCATCTGATTCATACATTTTCCTTTAATATGCTACATAAGTGCATCTATACAAGAGGTAATTTAACCCAGGTTAAAGGCAACTTCGGTTAAATATGTGTAGTCTAGCAGAAGGCATATTGATATAGATAAGTTTACTAATAGTCATGATATTTGCCTCCATCTCCTTTCTCCAGTTGTATATTATATTATATTATATTATGTTATATTATATTATATTATATTATTATTAGTTTTGTATGTATAACTTAAATTTTAATTCCAATAACAATTCCAGTACAGCACAAGACTGAACAAGAAAATATCTGCAACATCCACTTTGACTAGATATAAAACAACAATATATATATATATTTAAGAATTGACCGCTCATCGTTTTTTCGGTTCATACTTGCATGAACCAAAACATAATTGCGGTCAAATCTTATAATTAAATTTATATGCATACTTTAACAATACATAACTGAATTTATTTTGTTTAGCTTTAATTACTCCCGTAGTATTGTTTGTGTAAACTTCACTGATACTTATGTCGCGTATGAATGCAAACGTTCATTCACTATTATTTGAATCAGGTGATTTTTGTAAATGACGTCATTTGATAAATGACGTAATTTTGATAAGCGACGCCGTTTCCTCTAGCTGCTGTGCATTTTTACGGATCATTTAGTTAAATCGTGTTTAGTTTATATTTTATGAAAGTGAATGAAGGTAACGTGTCTAACATTTATGCTGTTGGTGGAACCGTTCAATTTTCGCCACCAGCCATAGAACATCGCTTACAAGTAGGTTACAGGCGTGAAGTTTCCTACATTATTTCTTTGGCCACCAACAGTCTCATGTCATGATTAGCGAAGAGGGTTTTTTTTATTGTTTTATTATTATTATTTAAATCAGTGCGTACATGTCTACTCTGCTGTAGCATTTTCCATTAATTTATATCGAGTATATATATATATATATATATATATATATATATATATATATATATACAAAAGTAGTGCGAGTCAGGTAGGGGGTGGGGTGGGGTGGATGATTATTAGTAGGCGTGGCTTAAATGTTTTCGGTTCATCGAGATATGAATAAAAAAAAAGTAAGTACCTCTGGACCAATCAGATTGCCGTAAAGTGTATAGACGCAAAGAAAAAAATTATATATATATATATATATATATATATATATATATATATATATATATATATATATATATCATATAATATAATATCTTACATTTTCAGTGCAATCAAAGTATGTGATATTTTTCAGATCACATACTTTAACAATTTGATAACTTTGCAAATTAGATGTAAATTAATGGAGGTCACGGCACTAGGTTCATTGACATTTAAGCAAACGCACATGGGTGACACTGCATAATTGACGAATGCATTCATAGTCATCAAACAAAAACATTTCAATAGCAATTTTACACTAAAAGCTGTCCAGCGTTCAGAAAACAAAAAACGTTAGGCCCTAGTTTATTTTGATGTAAGGACATACAAAATGACGTCATTCGAGCTTGACGTCATTTCCATTCAAAAATACACTGCGCCACATATTCTTACGTCATTTGAATATCACGTAATGGCTGACTGTAATTAAAGTTGCGTGTACAGTTTACAAAAACACGTTATATTAAGCTTGAGATTATATGATAAAGAGATTATTACCCTCGTGTTTTTCGGTACCGTCAATATCATATATTAGGAATAAAAGTAATGTATTATGCTCGCCAGAGGCTCGCATAATACAATTTCTATTCCTAATATATGATATTGACGATACCGAAAAACACTGGTAATAACCTCTATCTATCTATATATCTATATATCTATATGTATACACACACACACACACACACACACACACACCAGAGCCGGATTAAGCAACTGCGGGGCCCGTAGCAAAACATAGCATAGGCCCCTACTACTGGCTAGTTACAAAAGTAAACGCCCCCCCCCCCCCCCCCCAACCCACGCCCACTATTATCATAGCTTTACATACAACATAAACACACCTTAATGTTTGAACAATCAGTCAGATGTATTGTCGAAACAAAAGGAATCTTGCCAACAGTATTAACTGCAGTTTTTCCATCATATTTCTTGTGCACAATCAAAGGTCAAATGGGGGGGGGGGGGGGGGGGGTCCGATGTTGTGAATGGGGGAGGGGGGCGGGCCGCCCCAGGCCCCCCGTAGTTACGCCACTGTTGTGAGAGCGTGTCAATTTTTCATTTAAAATATAAAGCCATCATGTTCAGTTCTACTACATCTAATCTATGTATCGCACACATATGTTTTGTGGCAGTCAAATTTTTACATCATGAAGAAAGCCGGTCCAATCATAATGTAGTTTTCATACACGTACGCGTTCGGGCAACGTCGTTTGTAAACAAGTGATTCTACAAGTTCATTGCGGGTACGTGTAATGTGACGTCACACGTACCCGTACACGTACACGTAATCAATCTAAATCTCTCTAATAACTACAAATGAATCGATCACACGCACAATCTTTGCATAATTAATTACAGAATAATAATTTTAAAATGCGTTGTTAGTGGACAAAAATTTAGACTAAATGCAAGACCTGTAGCCTACGTGGTCTCATCAGAAACCTTTTGCAACTCGCCTGTTGTGGGTACCTTTGTGTCTGTGTCTGTGTGCGCGTGTGCATAAATATGATATATTTATGCGCGTGTGTGTGCTATCATACACACGCAAACATCTAATAAAATGTCGATAAAGAGGGAGGGGCACTATAATTAGAGTGGGCAATTCAAAAAAGGTTTACGGTAAAATGTGTTTATAATATCAGCGTGTCACATTACCAATGACAACACAGTCGCGCGTGCGTTTTTATGCCGGGACAGAGTTTCTATCTATCGATTGCACGCTCCCTTCACATTTAGCACGCCGCGCTCGTGCTGTATAAAGTTTAAACTAAACTAAACTAAACTAAACTAAAAAAAGAAAAAAGAAAAAGGAGATCCGCGGGGCCCCTGAAGGCGCGGGGCCCGTAGCATTTGCTACATCTGCTACGTTGTTAAAGGGACACGCCCTAGTTGTTAACCATTACGCCGTTGTTTTTCGCTATTAAACCCTTTTTTTCACAAATAAAATTGCACTTTACCTACTGTTTATTATTTAGAATATACATTTGCATTCACCTGAAGTGTTTTTTGGTAATCCTGGTGTTTGTAATACCACAAAATGCATTTTTCGTATTTCTTAAAAAGCCACGTGCTTCTGAGAAAAAACCGTTGAGCAGACAAGGTATACTCTATTTTTAGAGGGGATATTTCCATTTCAATGTCACAGACGTTGGTATACCACGTGACCGTTATCATTTTGGTTCGGTTTGTTTTCTCGTGCACTGTTCGCGCAATCAACATCCGATTTGTTGTCGTTTGCTTTTTGTTCATTTGTGAGGTTTTTCTTCACAGTTCGTGAACATTTTCATTAACAATAAAGTTCAGACAAGTAAGTATCTCAATACAAAACGTTACAAACCCTTAAAACCAATAATTTTGCTAAGTCTTACGATATCTGGAGAGGGGATACAACCTTGGGGGGGGGGGGGGGGGGGGGGGACACAAGCTATATTGTTACCTTTATCTAAATAGAGTAGGAAAAAAAATCTTACATTTTCGTCCTGGGGAGGGGAAGTGCCTCTCCACCCCTGACGACTACTACTACTACTACTACTACTACTACTACCACCACCCCCCACCCCCCAATAACAAACAAAACCAACAACAACAAAACAAACTACTACCACAACCACCACCACCCACCACCACCAATAATAAACGGTGCATCTTAATTGCTCATAACAATAGGTTAGGCACTAGTACCCGGTTCCGAATAGCGAATGTAGGCTAATTGCGGTTTATACAAAATATATAAAATGTATTATTTCAAACACTGTAGTATAGCCAACATGGTCAGTGTCGTCTTATTCCCATTCAAGTATCATGATTGCTGCAGCAGCCACTTCCTAAACAGAAGCACCCATGTTCGTAAAGTAACTTCCTGTTCCAAACTCATTCCGTTCGCTGTCCAGGACAGAACAGTTGGAACATGTCCAGGAGAGGTGAAAGGAACGCACCCCAAGTCTGTGCGCACTCTGTGAAATTTGTTGTGACGTAGGCATTTTTGTGCTTCGAGCGACATCTAACGGTGACATCAGAATACTAACTTTCAAAATTATTTCAAGCAATTGGGACATGGGGATTCCCATGGTATTTATCGATATAAAACCTGCTTTTTCACTCCATTTTATAAAAACGTGATCTAAGTGTGTTACAGGTTTGTAGATTAACCAACACTATAATTTATTTTCTCTGGATGGAACTAGGGCGTGCGGCTTTAATCCGGCACTGCATAACCCAGACAAACGCGATGCATCCTTTCCTTTGCCACTACCCTTTGTTTTCTAGTCAGGTATGTAACACTAATTATGTAGAACACAGCTCCACAAGTACAGTTAAAGTTAGGAGTTTTTTACGAATATGAATCCTGGGAGCAATTTCACAAAACATCGTGTGCGACTACCAGTTATATCGGGCATACATATACAAGTGTTCGGCATCTATTTCACGAAGAAATTTACATCATCAAGGAACATAGAGCATTTTAAGGACAAAAGAAATTGAAATATGTGTATTTCTAACTGCATTTGTTGTACTATAATAGTAATACGAATTGTGGTTTAGTCGTAGATTTAAATTTACGTGCGAACCTAGGCTTACGATGTTTTGTGAAATTGGGCCCTTGCAGTTATATAACATGTATACACACACGGGACAGCGCCCCGGATTTCACTGTGGGAGGACAAGGTCGCGTGTCTCGAATATTTGCACCTGTTCTGTTTTTTGTTAGTCGTTCGTCATACTCCAAGTAATCGAGCTTTAGTTCTTAGGTTTTAAAAACAAGATTCCTCAACTCCCACTTCATGGTGTGATGTTGAACCTTGCTTTCCAAAGTACAACATGTGTTTGAACCACATTGTATTAAGCACACTTGTTGGGGTATGTTTTTCTAGTTGTTTTGTTGAATACATTGTGTTTATGTCATCGGCAGTAAGGGTATCCGGTCGATTTCGTTTATTCCCTTCACCTTTACAACGAAACCTAAGCGTACATGGGGCGGGATATAGCCAAGTTGTAAAGAGCTCGCGGTCGGTTTGGGATCGATCCCCGTCGGTGGACTTAATGGGCTATTTCTTGTTCCAGCCAGAGCACTATGACTAGTATATTAAAGGCCGTGGTATGTGCTATCCTATCTGTGGGATGATGCATATAAAATATCACTTGCTACTAATGGAAAAGTGTAGCGGGTTTGCTCTATGAGACAATATGTTAAAATTACTAAAAGTTTGACATCCAATAGCCGATGATTAATAAATCAATGTGTTCTACTGGGTCGTTAAACAACAAAAACAAAATTTAAGCGTAAGAAATGGGAAGGTCGGGGACGGTATAATAGCCTAAACTTTACCCCCGCCAAACTCTACCCGGGGTATAAACTGGACTAGCCCAGAATATACCCAGGGGTATAAACCAGGCTAGCCCAGAATATACCTCTCTTTTATGAAAGCAATAGTTTAACCCCGAGTATAGTTTGGCGGGGGTATATTTTGGGTTGTTACAACGGGACTTCCCTACCAAAACCCCAACCCCCCCCCCGACCCCCCAACCCCCCCCCCCCGACCCCCCAACCCCCCCCCATCCTCCAGTGCTGGAGCAAATATACTCATTCTGGCAAAATTGTCTGGCCTGAACACCTTTTACCATGCATTTCAATCATTCTGCCCTGTTGAATTTGACTTGCATTTCTAGTTGTTTTTTTGTTTTTGTTTTTTTTAGGATGGATTACCTCAAACGTTTCTAGAACTGACATACACTCGCTGACAAAAGAGTCATTGAATAATTTCAGTAATTTTATTATTTTAAATATGTCAACAAAGTCCTACAGAGTAAATTGGAGATAATTAATTGCAAAATGATAAATTTAGTTTTATCATTATGTTTGCTCATATTTCCGATTGTAAGTGTAACGAATTATTGATCGGATCGTACAGTTGTTCAGTGTAAGTAATTATTTCATTTGATCAAACAGTTTGGTAACGACTGTTGTTTATATACAGTCAAACAGGTCTTAACCGGTCACACAAGGGAGTAGAGTAAATCGGCCGCTTAAGACAGGTGGCCGCTGATTTCAGTTTGCCACATATACAGTCTTTAAACTATTTGTTGTTGTTTCTTTTTTTAGTCTATACTGCTAATTAATGGATGTGTGCTCTATACTATAAATCAGCTTTGCACATGTCGCCTCCATAAATAATGTGTAATTATAATGTACTACTTTGATCGGTCTCAATATGTTTGGTTTCTTTTTTTTATTTAATTATTACTTCATGTGGTCTATTGTAAGTGAATCTATAAATGTCAAGCATAGCCTGCTCATAGGCAATTAGATGCATTCCAGAGTCATACTTTTTTAATTGATACACAGTAGAGATTGAATGGGTACTAGTATTCCTGAAGGAAGGACGTGTTTTATTTAACGACGCACTCAACACATTTTATTTACGGTTATACAGTCTTTAAACTATTTGTTGTTGTTTCTTTTTTTAGTCTATACTGCTAATTAATGGATGTGTGCTTCATGGGCTATTCTTTTCGATTAGCAGCAAGGGATCTTTTGTATGCACCATCCCACAGACCGGATGGCTCATACCATGGCCTTTGATATACCCGTCATGGTGCACTGGCTGGAACGAGAAATAGCCCTCAGCAAGCGAGCGTTGTACCACTGATCTACGTCCCGCCCTATTATTCCTGAAGGTGTGAAAATCGGTTATTTGCTGTACCTTATCGCTGTTGTTAAAATATCCCTTTTATATAATAGTCAATATTTACTGTAGCCGCTTAATACATGTATACTAGCGATTTGGGATCCCATTTAGGTGGCCGCTGACCGCGTTAGATAGCTGACCGCTTATTACGAATGCATTTATATTAAAACTCGTTTGGGAAGGAACAAATTACAGCTGATTATAGGTTTGACTGTATATATATATATATACTCTTCAAAAGAAGAAACGCAAAACCACATTGTCGTAACATTTGGAGAATTGATTTAATTATTGAATGGTGAGTCCGATAATTACCAAATGTTGCAGGATTGTTCACAATTCACTCTAGTCCATTGTGAGTAAGTGATAGGACACACCACCAAGGTCAAGGTCATCTGGAGTCAATACCGGGTGTGGCCTCCGCGTGTGTTGACAACTGCCTGGCACCGCCTGCCCATTGAAGCAACCAGAGTACGGATGACGTCCCGGGGGATGGTGGCCCACTCGGCCTGCAAGGCTGCTGCCAGCTCGGGCAGGGTCTGGGGCTGTGGTTGTCGCTGTCGGAGGCGTCGGTCCAACTCGTCCCATAGATGCTCAATTGGGTTCAAATCCGGTGATGTCGATGGCCAAGGAAGGACATTAATGTTGTTGTTCTGTAGGAAAGCCGTTGTGAGACGTGCTGTGTGAGGCCTGGCGTTGTCATGTTGGAACACTGCGTTGGCGTTGGCCATAACTGGAACGACGTGTGGCCGGAGGATCTGGTCAATGTAGCCCTGTGCATTCAGGTTGCCCTGCACGTAGATCAGGTCAGTTCTGCCAGTGTGTGAGATGGCTGCCCACACCATGACACTACCCCCGCCGAATCTGTCCACTTCCTGCACGCAGTTTGCCGCATAACGTTCACCACGACGCCTATACACGCGACATCTTCCATCATGACGTCGGAGCAGAAATCGGGACTCGTCACTGAACCACACCTGTCTCCATCGCAGTTGAGGCCATTGTCGATGAATCTGGCACCACTGCAGTCGGAATCGACGGTGTTGTGGTGTTAAGATGACACCTCGAACTGGACGTCTGGCACGAATTCCTACCTCACGTAGGCGGTTCCGTACGGTCTGGTCGGATATCCTGCGCAAACCTGGTATTGCTGCGGCTGTGGAGGTGGCAGTAGTCAATCGTTCCCGAAGGTGGCGTACCCGGATGTAGCGGTCCTGCCTGGGGGTAGTGACCCGTGGTCGACCGGATCTAGGGAGGTCACGTGTTGATCCATGTTGCTGGTAACGGTCCCACAGTCTGGAGATGGTGCTTGGGGACACATGGAATGCCCTGGCAACGGCCGTTCTGGATTCGCCTGCGTCTAGTCGGCCGATGGCATTGTTTCTCTGCGGTTCACTGAGACGTGGCATGTCCTGGATTGTCAACTGTCGGCCAGATACAGAGGCCAGGCAAGCGAACACCCTGCACTTTTATACTGTCGGTGTTCATGTTGCACGTGCAGACAACGCACGTGCAGTGGTGACATGGTTTGCACGTGGCTGCGTTTTTGCGAATATTCACATTTTGGAACTTTATTGTACAGTAGCTGCGTTTTATCGAATGCAACCGTGGGAATGTGTTTGGGACATGCAATGACCTTATATTCACAAAGCATGAACCGGTAGGAAACATAAAATCGGAGTTATAACCCATTTGTACCCTTTTGCGTTTCTTTTTTTGAAGAGTATATATATATATATATATATATATATATATATATATATATATATATATATATATGCATTTTAAAAGTGTTGTGTTTTCCAGCATATGTTATGATACATTTTACATGTAGAATGCAGAACATTGTATTTTTAGAACATTAGTTTTTAATTTTTAAAACTTCACGCACTCAATTTCAGGCACATATCTGTAGGAGTACATTTTAAGTCAGTGTGTGTTTGTGTGAATGGTCACGGGGGATGGCAACTGAACATACCTCCATAAGCAGATTTGTTTCTAAGACCACACTACATGTAAACCGGCCAAGTTGCACTTTTAAACAATTCATTTCTATTTAATATATTACTACTTATTAGTTGTAATATATACTTGAAAAAAATGCGTAGTCATTCGATTAAAATTAAACAATAATAATGTGAATAACAATACACGTCGTTATTGAAATTTGGGCATTTTCGTTTAAATCCTCTAAATTCGGGCAAACATCAGCCTACCACATCCCCATCCCTCCGTGCGTCGGAGCCCGTACCTCTGCAGCGAAGTTAATTTTGTTTTGATTTTATACGTTTGTGTATATAGGCAAATTCGAAACTTGATATTACAGAGTAGACATATTTTAAAATACGTACTTGTCTTTCAACAGATCCAATCATTATTCGTAGGGTTGAAGGTTAGTATTCACTGCCGTCGTTTTTTCTTCGAACATTAATAATGAATCAGCCAAAAGTGGACCAAGGTCTCTTTGGGAGGGGGATGTTATTAATAGCTCTATGTTCATGTTTTGTCACCAAATATGATTTTTAAACTTCTAAATGTCCTAACGTGTTTTTTTCATTTTCAGCTACAAATTCCCAGGAATAGATATTTAAAAATCTAGCTGAAATGGTCTGTGTCATCAGACGGCAGAGAGAGAGAGAGAGAGAGAGAGAGAGAGAGAGAGAGTAAGACGATGTATACTCCTACAGAATAACAGTAAGGAATATTTCTATATGCATCCTACACACACACAAAACAACACCTACCATGATTATACACATAACAGTCGGGAGCTAAAGTTTTGAAACGCGAGAAACAACCAACGAGTCCATCTGTGATAACTGAGTGTTAATCCATCATTGAACTGGTTCTCAACGCATTGTCAAAAACAAAGACCAATATCTACATTAAAAACACTTTGATATATTTATTCTTTCCTTTACAGTATGTATCGGCGTGTGTTCGCAATATACAATTCAGTCTTGATTGACATTATCGTGATGACATCATAGTTAGTACAAGATAAGCGAAATATTTTCCCTGTTATAATTCATTCATTCATTCATTTATACTTATGTTCGTGCGTATATCCAGTTAAGTTTCAAGCACGCTGTCCTGGGCACACACCTCGGCTATCTGGGCTGTCTGTCCAGGACAGTGGGTTAGTTGTTAATGTTAATGTAGTGGTCTTCCACCTACCCATCGAGTCGTTAAACCACGCTCTGGGTACATCGGGCTGCAAAGCCAGTGCCTACCAGCCTTATGACCGATGGCTTAACCACGACATTACTGAGGTCCGGTCCCGTTATGAATGGCCGCTGGAGTAATAAATGTACGATTCAGTATTGTTTGACACTGTTATAATAATCTATCGTCTGTGAGTCGTCAGGTAATTCTTGTGTTGGTTCATTGACGTGGAGGTACACGTGGTCTTCATCAACACTGGACGGCGTGTTAACATACTGTACAGTGTTGTGTTGTAGATGTTCGTAAGTGTTGCCAACATTGTCAGCAGTATTATACGGATTAACATTGTTATTTGTGTTGACATCAGCGTTATTAGGATTAACATCACTAATTTCATAATCACCATCGTCATCTGTAGTTTGATTGTCCTTTGTTGCTTTTTTCCTGCAAAAAAAATCTAATTATACCATGAATATTACCATTATTATTATTATCATCATCAGCATCACCAACATCATCATCATCACCACCACCGCCATCATTATCATCACAACCACCACCACCATCATCATCATCATCATCATCATCATCATCATCATCACCACCATCATCATCACCATTAAAGCTGACCTCAAAATAAGGCAGGAGTGGGAGGTGGCAAAAAAAAGTTCAACTGATTTTGGCTGTTGAAGATCGATATTTAGATTACCAGTCGTACAAGAACACTAGGTAACAAATCGATCTCCTGAAACTAATATCAACATTTAGTTTTTCGTTGTTAATTTTTATTATAAAGTTATAAAAATAATTGTTT
This sequence comes from Gigantopelta aegis, assembly GCF_016097555.1. Lineage (NCBI taxonomy): Eukaryota > Metazoa > Mollusca > Gastropoda > Neomphalida > Peltospiridae > Gigantopelta > Gigantopelta aegis. The sequence continues at coordinate 16,014,191 of NC_054713.1, read as the reverse complement.
TAAAAACATATTTAATAATCAATTCCCTCTTTTAAGCAACACGATAAAAATAAATTCTCGTGATATTATGTCCAGGCGACCAGATAGTGACATCCCTTGTTACAATTTTACTTAGTTTTGTTTACCTTTTAACAAATACGATGACGACAACAATGACTGCTGCAACAATTAGCACGACAGCGCCAACACCGCCCGCTACAGCTGCAACTAAATACAAAACATACAAGATAATATTCCTAAAGGTATAATGTACTTGTGAATATAGTCATATCAGTAATTAGTACACACCAGTGTAAGATAATACTCATGTCATAACACTTACTCAATATGTGTTACATTGTAACTAGTGTAATATAGGCACGCGCAGACTGGCGCTTTAGTTCTTTTTTAATTTGAATGACGTCGGTATTCAAATGACGTCACGTTGCATCTCCCAGCAATAAAATAAACTGGGTGCACGACGCGACCTTTTTACGAACGCTAGAAAACATTTAGTGCACAATTGTTGTGTAAAATGTTTTGTTCAGATATTATTAACGTATCTAACCTTGTTTGTACAAAATAGTGCCATTTAAAAGTGTACCATTACGAAATATGGCTATGAATTGAAATTGCAATAAGATGGCTGTTATATTTGGGTCTATTGTGTACGAAGCCAAAATCGATGTTGCGGCAAGTGTCTGTCGTCAAACTGCTACTCTTTTTCACCTGGGGATTTATTTGAATTTTCCACTCATTCCATTTAAAGCATTTCTTAATTCATCTATGGGCGGGACATAGCCCAGTAGTAAAGCGCTCGCTTGATGTGTGGTCGGTCTAGGATCGATCCCAGTCTGTGGGCCCATTGTCTATTTCTCGTTCGGACCAGTGCAACACGACTGGTATATCAAAGGTCGTGGTATGTGATATCCTGTCTGTGGGATGGTGCATATAAAAGATCCCTTGCTACTAATAGAAAAATGTAGCAGGTTTCTCTCTAAGACTATAATGTCAAAAGTACCAAATGTTTAACATCCAATAGCCGATGATTAATATATTAATGTGCTCTAGTGGTGTTGTTAAACAAAATGAACTTTTTAATTTTTAATTTTTTTATATTTATTTTTTTTTGGGGGGGGCTGGTGGATGGGGGTTGGAAGGGGTGGTGGATGGGGGTTGGGGTGGTGGGGGCGTCTTATTTTGTTGTTTAATTTTCCGTTTATTTTGTCTCATTGTTACGAATATATAGAAAACCAGTACCTGGGAAATGTTCTTGACCTGATGATGGATCTGTCTTCGTCACGGGGATTGTTTTGGTCATTGATTGTGTTGGTACTGAACGCGTGGATTCTGTTGATTGTGTCGTCATCGGGACTGTGGTCTTGTCTCCTGGTGAATAACACTGGGGACTCAAACTACCTATAGATAGACGAGAATCAGAAGAGAACCTGTATTTATACCACTTTCAAGTTAGCATTTTTAGTCCGAGGCAAATCTGGGTGGCGCGTTTACACACGTTTCTACCTTAGCGTACCAAAACGTTCTGGCAAAGGAAACATGTTACCGTTAGACGCCACTGAGTGCTTTTTCTCTTCACTTTTTGGCCAAAATACTATTTTTTAAGAGAATTTTCTTTCTTTTTAAAATTTATAAAATTAAAACTTAAAACTTAAGCAACCTCATGTCCTAATATTTGACTACAACTTGGCAAAACATGTTTGTCTTGTGCTAACTTTGCATTATTATAGCATTAAAGTTAACACTTAAAACTACTAAGTTACTCAAAAATACAGTTTGTGACTGCGTTTGTTTAGGTTGTTTGTCGATGATTGCGTAATTAGCTGATACACGTTTAACTATATTATTTGATCCTGTATATCTATATCCAGATACAATTTAAGCAAAGAATCACTGGTCCGAATCTGAATCCTGGAAGCAATTTCACAAAACATCGTGTGCGACTACCAGTTATATCGGGCATACATATACATGTGTTCGGCATCTATTTCACGAAGAAATTTACATCATCAAGGAACATAGAGCATTTTAAGGACAAAAGAAATTGAAATATGTGTATTTCTAACTACATTTGTTGTACTATAATAGTAATAAGAATTGTGGTTTAGTCATAGATTTAAATTTACGTGCGAAACTAGGCTTACGATGTTTTGTGAAATTGGGCCCTTGCGGTTATATAACATGTATACACACACGGGACAGCGCCCCGGATTTCACTGTGGGAGGACAAGGTCGCGTGTCTCGAATATTTGCACCTGTTCTGTTTTTTGTTAGTCGTTCGTCATACTCCAAGTAATCGAGCTTTAGTTCTTAGGTTTTAAAAACAAGATTCCTCAACTCCCACTTCATGGTGTGATGTTGAACCTTGCTTTCCAAAGTACAACGTGTTTGAACCACATTGTATTAAGCACACTTGTTTTGTTGAATACATTGTGTTTATGTCATCGGCAGTAAGGGTATCCGGTCGATTTCGTTTATTCCCTTCACCTTTACAACGAAACCTAAGCGTACATGGGGCGGGATATAGCCAAGTTGTAAAGAGCTCGCGGTCGGTTTGGGATCGATCCCCGTCGGTGGACTTAATGGGCTATTTCTTGTTCCAGCCAGAGCACTATGACTAGTATATTAAAGGCCGTGGTATGTGCTATCCTATCTGTGGGATGATGCATATAAAATATCACTTGCTACTAATGGAAAAGTGTAGCGGGTTTGCTCTATGAGACAATATGTTAAAATTACTAAAAGTTTGACATCCAATAGCCGATGATTAATAAATCAATGTGTTCTAGTGGGTCGTTAAACAATAAAAACAAAATTTAAGCGTAAGAAATGGGAAGGTCGGGGACGGTATAATAGCCCAAACTATACCCCCGCCAAACTATACCCGGGGTATAAACTGGACTAGCCCAGAATATACCCCGGGGTATAAAACAGGCTAGCCCAGAATATACCTCTCTTTTATGAAAGCAATAGTTTAACCCCGAGTATAGTTTGGCGGAGGTATATTTTGGGTTGTTACAACGGGACTTCCCCCCCTCCCCCCATCCTCCAGTGCTGGAGCAAATATACTCATTCTGGCAAAATTGGCTGGCCTGAACACCTTTTACCATGCATTTCCATCATTCTGCCCTGTTGAATTTGACTTGTATTTCTATTTTTTTTTTTTTTTTTTTTTTTTTTTTTTTTTTTTTTAGGATGGATTACCTCAAACGTTTCTAGAACTGACATACACTCGCTGGCAAAAGAGTCATTGAATAATTTCAGTAATTTTATTATTTTAAATATGTCAACAAAGTCCTACAGAGTAAATTGGAGATAATTCATTGCAAAATGATAAATTTAGTTTTATCATTATGTTTGCTCATATTTCCGATTGTAAGTGTAACGAATTATTGATCGGATCGTACAGTTGTTCAGTGTAAGTAATTATTTAATTTGATCCAACAGTTTCGTAACGACTGTTGTTTATATGCAGTCAAACAGTTCTTAAGCGGTCACACAAGGGAGTAGAGTAAATCGGCCGCTTAAGACAGGTGCCCGCTGATTACAGTTTACCACATATACAGTCTTTAAACTATTTGTTGTTGTTTCTTTTTTTAGTCTATACTGCTAATTAATGGATGTGTGCTCTATACTATAAATCAGCTTTGCACATGTCGCCTCCATAAATAATGTGTAATTGGAATGTACTACTTTGATCGGTCTCAATATGTTTGGTTTCTTTTTTTTATTTAATTATTACTTCATGTGGTCTATTGTAAGTGAATCTATAAATGTCAAGCATAGCCTGCTCATAGGCAATTAGATGCATTCCAGAGTCATACTTTCTTAATTGATACACAGTAGAGATTGAATGGGTACTAGTATTCCTGAAGGAAGGACGTGTTTTATTTAACGACGCACTCAACACATTTTATTTACGGTTATATGGCGTCGGACATATGGTTAAGGACCACACAGATATTGAGAGTAAACCCGCTGTCGCCACTTCATGGGCTATTCTTTTCGATTAGCAGCAAGGGATCTTTTGTATGCACCATCCCACAGACCGGATGGCACATACCACGGCCTTTGATATACCAGTCATGGTGCACTGGCTGGAACGAGAAATAGCCCAATGGGCCCACCAATGGGTTCGATCCCAGACCGACCGCTCAGCAAGCGAGCGTTGTACCACTGATCTACGTCCCGCCCTAGTATTCCTGAAGGTGTGAAAATCGGTTATTTGCTGTACCTTATCGCTGTTGTTAAAATATCCCTTTTATATAATAGTCAGTATTTACTGTAGCCACTTAATACAGGTATACTAGCGATTTGGGATCCCATTTAGGTGGCCGCTGACCGCGTTAGCTAGCTGACCGCTTATTACGAATGCATTTATATTAAAACTCGTTTGGGAAGAAACAAATTACCACTGATTATAGGTTTGACTGTATACATATACATATATATATATATATATATATATATATATATATATATAAATGCATTTTAAAAGTGTTGTATTTTCCAGCATATGTTATGATGCATTTTACATGTAGAATGCAGAACATTGTATTTTTAGAACATTAGTTTTTAATTTTAAAAACTTCACGCACTCAATTTCAGGCACATATCTGTAGGAGTACATTTTAAGTCAGTATGTGTTTATGTGAATGGTCACGGGGGATGGCAACTGAACATACCTCCATACAAGCAGATTTGTTTCTAAGACCACACTACATGTAAACCGGCCAAGTTGCACTTTTAAACAATACATTTCTATTTAATATATTACAACTTATTAGTTGTAATATATACTTGAAAAAAATGCGTAGTCATTCGATTAAAATTAAACACAACTGTTTGATAATAATGTGAATAATAATACACGTCGTTATCGAAATTTGGGCATTTTCGTTTAAATCCTCTAAATTCGGGCAAACATCAGCCAACCACATCCCCATCCCTCCGTGCGTCGGAGCCCGTACCTCTGCAGCGAAGTTAATTTTGTTTTGATTTTATACGTTTGGGTGTATAGGCAAATTCGAAACTTGATATTACAGAGTAGACATATTTTAAAATACGTATTTGTCTTTCAACAGATCCAATCATTATTCGTAGGGTTGAAGGTTAGTATTCACTGCCGTCGTTTTTTCTTCGAACATTAATAATGAATCAGCCAAAAGTGGACCAAGGTCTCGTTGGGAGGGGGGTGTCATTAATTGTTACCAAATATGATTTTTAAACTTCTAAATGTCCTAACGTTCTAGCCCGTGTTTTTTCATTTTGAGCTACAAATTCTAAGGAATAGATACTTAAAAATCAAATAGTTAAAATAGCAACAGATTCGAAATGGTCTGTGTCATCAGACGGCAGAGAGCGAGAGCGAGAGCGAGAGCGAGAGCGAGAGCTCGCGAGAGAGAGAGAGAGAGAGAGAGAGAGAGAGAGAGAGAGAGAGAGAGAGAGAGAGAGAGAGAGAGAGAGAGAGAGTAAGACGATGTATACTCCTACAGAATAACAGTAAGGAATATTTTTATATGCATCCTACACACACACAAAACAACACCTACCATGATTATACACATAACAGTCGGGAGCTAAAGTTTTGAAACGCGAGAAACAACCAACGAGTCCATCTGTGATAATTGAGTGTTAATCCATCATTGAGCTGGTTCTCAACGCATTGTCAAAACCAAAGACCAATATCTACATTAAAAACACTTTAATATATTTATTCTTTCCTTGTTCTATTCAAGACATTATGTAAGTGGCAGAGATTATAGCTAAGCGATCTGAGTCATAATTTACTAAACTCTCGTATCTTTGCGATCTCGCAGTGCAGAAAAGTATTGCAATGCTGCTTAAAAGAGTTTAAGGGAGTTTTGTAAGTTAGGCTCCTGTGTTCCATTCCACAAAGCAATCTTAACACTAAGATCACCTTAAGTGAATAACTACCTTATGCATTTGGGGTGATCTTAGCGCTGAGATCGCTTTATGGAACGGGGCCACGGGTCTAACTCAGATTTTCTAATAATTAGAAACCCTATTCCATATATAATCTGTCTCGCAGTTACCGCGGGCTCGCAGACTCCGCGGGCTTGGCTATTTTTGGAATAAACATTTGGAAGCGCCATCTAGCGTTTGTTGACATATGCAAATAGACAGAAGGAAGTATATCTTTGACAAATGTAAACAAATAAGTGTAAAATGCTCCGTCGTCTTGTATGTTAAAAACCAAATATAAATCATGAGCCATTTTCACAAACCTTGAAATGGTAACTGATCCTCCCTCTAGCAAAAGTGTTTATTATTTCCTTCCAATTCACTCTCCGATTTCCCACGTGTCTCACATCGGTCGTCTGCTATTTGGGTTTGTCAGCTGACTAGCCGAAAGTGTTTGTAATGACGTGTTACCACTGGTATTGAGGCACATAAAAGCCACATAATATTAACACAAATCTGTAACGTCACACGTCAAAATATTTGTTACTTTAAAAATATCATTTTTTAATTATAAATTAAACACAACTATAAATAATAAGGGGTACTGATAATAATATTTAAAAATAAATAAATTAAATTAAAATAAAATAAACAAAGCACCGAAAAGATGATAATTGGAAAGAACACAAAACTTACCTTCATCACCCCAGCCTGGACCATCCGCCTCATTGAAAGGAATTCAAATTCCCATGAGGAAAGTGAAGGGTCTGATTTTGAGAAATCGAAATGCTGTATAATTTGTAAACAGTTTTCTCTACCAGCACACAGAGAATGTGTAAACCTAGTGAATGTCAAGTGGGTACAATGATAAAGGTGATCACTAGACACGTCTTATATTCTCCAGTGATACCAAGTTTGTAGAGATAGACAGCACGTTTTTGTGACTTCACTGCATGCGGAATATACTCGGCAAATTTCTACAGTGTTACAGTTCTGTATATTGAAGTTTATGATGTGTTCCAGTTTAAAATATCTTGCATTCCAGGATTTGTTTTCAGATTATTTGTAACGAGTATTTTAAAGTTATTGGTTTTAGCTACCTTCAACTATGATAACAGGGCGGTAAAAAGACATAGTGATATTCACACCAGGACTTGCTTGATGTTCACGCTCAATAGTAAAGTAACTGCAGGGTAGTATGTGGTATAGTCGGTGTCATTAATGACGGAACAGTTTGATCAATCTAATAATCAATCTAAAGGTGTGACGATTGTGACATACTGTCTTTCTTATTTGACCTTGTGTCGTACCTTTTGCTTTGCTATGCTTATTTTGCTTCTGTTGTTTATTAATTTTATTAGTTGTTTTGCTTTTAGGTTGCGTTATTGTTTGATTTTGTTCGCTTGTTGGATTTTATTTTTTGTTTTGTTTTGTTTATTATACATGTCTCTAGGTTTTATCGTTTCCATAGCTCGAACGGTTTTTGTTTTCTCTCATTTATTTTCATTTGTTGCGAGAGTATTAAAACCTAGTACTTGGGAATGGTTCTTTACCTGATGGTGTATTTGTCTTCGTCACGGTGATTGTCTTGGTCGTTAACTGTGTCGTCATTGGAACTGTGTTTTTGTCTCCTGACGAATAACACTGAAGACTCAAACTACCTATGGAGAGAAAAGAATGAGAAGTAAATCTACTCATTAGGCCTATGTTAAAATTGGAATTGGTTTGTAAACGTTAAATCTATTGTTATTAATATTGAATGTTGCAGCTACAAATAAATTATTATTAACAAAGGTAACACGAATGCAACGTGGTCAAGCAAAACGTTACATTTGTCTGCGCCTGTGTATATAATCGGAAATGTATTTTGGAAGCTTATTACAATAAACTATATGTTTAACCTTTAAAACTAATCAATTAATACTGATGATCTTATTCTCTCCTATGCTAATGTCCTTATGCAACAGGTATTTTTTTTACTGAATATATAAATATGTTTATCACTGAATCACTATCTACAATAGCAAGATACGAAAAGTAGACACATTTCTAAATGTTAGGTCACTAACCAAAACTATAGCTCACGTGACATAAGCTTAACTCGACTCTTCAGATTAGATTTGAAATAACACATTCTTTAAATCGTTCGTTTTAGTACAATAATATATATATATACAAATATAGGTTACCCAAGGTACAGTCTTCTGTCTTTATACAGCGAGATCGATCCAGCAAGTGCTCCACAACTGGCGCAACAAAGGATGTGGTATGTATTATCTTGTCTGTATGATGGTGCAAATAAAAGATCCCATGCTGCTAATCGAAAATAGTAGCCCATGAAGCGGCAACAGCGGATTTCCTCTCTCAATATATGTGTGGTCTTTAACCATATGTTCGACGCCATATAACCGTAAATAAAATGTGTTGAGTGCGTCGTTAAATATAACCATTTCCTTCTTTCCTAAAACAGCGAGAGTAACATTAATATTGTATGATTCTGGCTGCGTTTTCTTAGATTGTTTGTTGACGATTTCGTAACTACCTAATACACGTCTAACTAGATTCTTCGATCATGTACATATATCCATATAATATTTAAGCACGGCAAAACTGGGCCGAGCATAGGACTTTGACAGTGAATTGCTTTAGGGTAGTATTTTTCAGTTTTGTGGAGAAATTAATATAATATGAGTGTCTATGTCTTTGGTAGAGGTAGCCATGTATCGGTACCAGGTGTGGTATTTCATATTCTAGCCTATGATTCGAAATTACCATAATGATTTAGACATTTGAAAGCTTTTGGTTCATTCAACAAACAGAAAAGGTGTCAGAAAGCGAGCTTTAGCATACTGATTTTCTCATGTCTCGTGTCAAAAGGAAACATCTAAGAAAAGATTCGCTCCAGATTAAACTAATATTCTTATATCAAATGTCTGTACCTGTGCCAGCTGTAATGTAGAAGTTGATGCAGTAAGTGATATCCACGCTGTGTGATGCACTAGTTTCCAATGTAATTGAGGCCCCTTTCTCATCAATATTTCTTACTAACGTTGCTACATTCCCACCAGTTCTGCAATAATAATTCAATGTCCTTTCTTGCCAGTTTAGCTGTATACCTAACCGTGATCTACACATGTTTGCAGGCATTGTAGTCTGACTAATTCCAATCTGAAGTGTTGTTGTTGGCTGAAGTGAGCAGTTGCAGGTGATGTTTGTGTTGCCAGGTACGAATCCGTCAAGAAACACACCTTGTACATCGCTGATTAATTCATCTGTACACATGTGTACCACTAAAATAATAATAATAATAATAATTATTATTATTATTATTATTATTATTATTATAACAATACCCTACTTACTACTACTACTACTACTACTACTACGACTACCGCTACGACTAAGACTACGACTACTACCACTACTACTACTACTACTACTACTACTACAACTACTACAACTACTACGAAAAATAACAGCTGTAACAATAACAATTATATAAATATTAATTTCATTAGTAGCAGTAGTAGTAGTAGTCGTCGGCGTCGTAGTAGTAGTAGTAACTGTAGCAGAAGCAGCGGGGAAGGGCGTCGTAATGATGGTGATAATTGTGGTGGTGGGAATGGTGTTTGTAGTAGTAGTAGTAGGTGATGGTGGTGTTGTTTTTGGCAGTGATAGAAATAAGCAGCATTTTTCACTAGTTCACTGGACAAATGTATCTAGAAATCAACTTGTCTAAAAATATTTTCACTTGTCCAAATAAGTGGTTTGTTTTATTCAAGTACAACGACAATCTTTTTGACTGCTCAAAATGAAAATGCATTGGACATTTTTACTTGTCCAGTGGACAACCATTGAGGTACATTGTCCGAACAGATTTTCACTTGTTAGGACGGACGGACAATTACTCATTTCGAACATTGTGGTGGTGGTGGTGGTAGTGTTGTTTTTGTAGCAGTTAATTAAAACTGTAGACTGGATATCAAATTGGCTGAGGAGTTTCAAATCAGCGGTTCATATTCCAGCTAGACTGAAACTCCACTCATTTAACGTTGTGTCATTAAATCATACAGACCAGTAAGAGGTTAAACACGCATAAACAACCTCTTTCTGTTTGCCAGTTTATAGGACCATACATTCGTACCGAATATCACCAGATCAAAGTATTAAGATTCTGGGATTTCGTTTACAGTCGGTTGCCCACTCTAATGAATATTCTTACACATTTCAGTGGTGTTGCATGATAGCATCCGTCTTTTTGTAGGTTAGACATTACAAAATAACAACGACAATCTCTCAAGTACTGACTCTTTTTGCGAGAACAATGAGAGTTTGCTGAGGATGTTCGGGAATGGCTCAGTGACTGTTTAGATCTGACTGAGGCAGAAGCCAGATACCATAATGCTTCACGTTGTTATGAAACATAATTAAAACAAATGGACCTATGGCTTGGAACGTGCACCACTGATTCCAAACCCTATGCCATTGGCTTGAGAATGAAGCTGATTCCGAATTATACTCTTTGGGTGATCTCCATGTTGCACCTTGCAAATGGACAGGAAGTGCAATGTGAAAAATATTCCGAAAGAAACTCTTTGAACATTATGTCGATTAGAACTTTGTCACCTTTCGATGAGGCAGTAAAATGAATGTGGTTTGTTTCGAAAACAATCGTTTATAGTGATGACTAGTACAACTGTCGGAAAGACGTCATCAAGACCGAATCAAAAAGGTAGATGATCGTTGCTGCAGAAAAATGTGTTTGTGAAAAAATACTAGCAAAAAGTTAAAATAGAGATGTGTAGCCAGAATCAATGAGATTAAACATTCAGAAGGATGTTTTACTGCATGTTAATGGGTGCGTCTTGATACCCAGATTAAGGACGATCTGGACTGTAATTCAATCGTGAAGCAGTGGCACAAGCTGCATGACCAAATTCAATAATTTCACCACTGCTATTTGGTACTGGAATAGAATTACACCATATCAAGGTGGCTTATTGAACTTCCCTCCATTGCCTACAATAAGTAAAGCTTTTCAATCAGTCCATTCATCGGCGAATGGCAGGGTACGATTTTCAATCTTACGTACGATAAGGGCGTACCCACTTTACCATACATACCATCCTTGCCTTGTTAAAATTAAAGTTCAACCCAATTCACAATCCTACTTGTGCCTTATTGTTGAAACCTTTACACAAATGTGTAGTCACAATTACTGGCAAGATAAAAAAAAGTGTTTGTGTTTTCCTTCTTTTGCTTACGCAGCAAAAACTGTCACATTTATCAGCAATTGGTACTATTACTTGTATTTAAAGTTAAGTTAACTTAAAACTTTGGCCCAGCCAGATGACATGGAAATATTGTGAAGAATGACAGTCATATGTGATATTAAATACCTCAACAAACACGTTGTCTGAGCGAGACTTACAGTTAGGAGTTGGATCCGTGTTTCTGGCATGAAAAGTCCATATGGGTTGCCATTCTTATGCTAGATGATATTGGAAATAATATAGTTCCATTGAAGTGCTCTTTCTACTTCGTGTCATATTTAATTTTTACCAAAGGTTTGGCCAGAACTTCAAATGAAACACATCATTACAGACAGTGTAAACATGTTTAATCAACATATCAATATAAAGATCTGAATCTTTAAGCATCATTCACCTGAAATATATAACTTTATAGTGTTGGTGCGAAGTACCATATTGGTGATAATATGCAAATTGTTTGGACCAAACTAACTGTCAATGTATCTGATACTACTTCGTCAGCCTTCTGGAAATTCGGAATGTTCGTAGATTACACCAAAGACAGTTAAATACATCAACTTGCGCCACGCTTTGGTGTCGGTCCCTTTGATTTTGCGCATAGTTAGACCACGGGCGATTGAGGGAGTTAGCAGCATTAAAATGGACGCTTATAGCAAGGGCTGCGGAGCAGGGAAACGCAGACGTCATGGAACACAACACACGTTTCCCTGTTACACTGTTCAGAAGACTTGAAATGGCGTGTTTTAACACCCGACATTCAAAATGTTCCCGGGGAAGCATGTCCCTCCCTCCCCACCCCCGAAGGTTCGGGCCCACAAATACATGTATTTTCATTCACAGACATTCGCCCCATCCCTATCTAAAACTGCGGTATCAAATCCTTTTCATCCAAATTGCAGAAACATTTGTACAGCACACAGACGTGTATTTTTCAATATTCTGCAACACTGAACATTTCGCCTCAACAGCGTCAATCGCTTATCAATCGCTTATCAGTCACTTGTCATAATGTGTTGTGTAAAATCGTACGTGTTCTCTTTGATAAACTGTATAACGTACCTGGGAATTTAGTTTGTTGTGTTGATTCAATTGGGCAGGCACTGTTAGCTGAAATAACACAAACATAATACAAATGTATAATAATAATGTTTTTGGTTACCTTAAACGTAGAAATTGGTCCGCTTATTGCTCTATAATTTATTGTACATGTACACGTTTTAAATTACGTTTATAAGATAAACGTGTAAACTGTAAAAGTATGGATTTTAAAACTAAAGTGTAGTTGTTTTTGATGATATTACACCATGGGTGATGTGATATGTATCGATGGAGTCAGAACAAAACCAGAACAGTTTATTTATCCGACCATCAGTTGCTTTTTAGAGACCGAATAATTGGGGATGGGGAATTATGAGAATTCGTGAAAGAGACAGAGACAGAAACGAAGAGACAGACATGGACAGGATCTGAGACAAAAGAAAGAGGGGAAATTGCTACACCACGGCTTTTGATGTATCAGTCGTAGCAGGCACGTAGGAAAATGCATCAAATAATAATAATAATGCACCATCCCATCATATACCAGTCGTGGTGCACAGGCTGGAACGAAAAATAACCCAATGGGCCCACCGACGGGGATCGATCCCTGATCGACCACGCATCAAGCGAGCGCTTTACCACTGGGCTACGTCCCTCTCCATTAAACCGATAGCGTCGTCATGATTATGATTATTATTATTATTATTATTATTATAAATCAAATTTAAACATATTGGTGATCTCCGAGTTTTGAAGTTAATGTTATGAATAGGTTTGCCATATCACGTTAAAAATTAACAATTGTTAGTAAAGGGGAAGGATGAACATTCATGGGTTTTGGGTATGTATGTATGGGTACATGTATATATGTGCTTGTGTTCGTATGTGCCTGTGTGTGTGTGTGTTTTAAATACCACGCGGATCCACCACACTCTATTAAATAGGTTAGCCAGGGGCATTAGCTTCTTATCTACCGTGACATATGCATAATCTGAAAATATTTCTTGACAATACTGAATAGGACAGGTACTGTTACTAAAGCTGAATTGAGTATCCTCGTCCAGCCAAACAGTTGGCGGACAACTACAAACTAACCCCCAGTGCACCTATTCTTATATAAGTGTTGAAAATGAAATTTAATAGGTATCTATTACTGTATTCTGTTAACTAGTGCACAGATAAAGAAACTTTACTTTGCAGGGTCTCGTGTTTGAAGTTAGTGTATCGTAAACGGAGATCCTGTATTCAGGTGTGGAGGCCATGCGACCAGTAGTACGTAATACCTCCGCGAGTTCTGTTTTATGATTGGGGGTGGGGGAGTCTCTGTGGAAAATGATTTGACGGTTATCTATTATAAAAATAGATTTTTGGCAACGAACTACACCTTTTAACACAATTACATGTACTCTTATGTAATTCCAGTATTTCAGTTAACACGTTCGCCCCAAAATGGAACCCCACCATATCCTAGAGGACCTGTGTTTTTCACTATACCGGTAAGTCTGTATTACATACAGAAGTGAGTTACCAGAGTTAATTGCTCGATTTTTAGGAATAGCTCTTATATTCCTTTATTAATTTTTATTTCTCAATATCACTCGTGTGCGTGTTTTAGTGATTAGAATATTGTGTAAATACACCTAGAGATTACTAATTGTGATCACTGGGTTGTTATTATTAATCTTTTTATTAACTCAATATAATTTCTCATAGTATTTATACAGATTCCAAAGTGTATAGCTCTTTTTGTGTGTTTTCTAGTGAACTAAACGTGTAAACTTTTATACGCAACTTAATTCAAGTCAGCCAATGACAGAGAGAAGAATATGTGAGATATTTGGATAATTGTGTTTTCTTTAGAATCGGGTATTATAGGATCCCCGTGACACGTCACAGCTAAAGAAACTTTAATGACATCATGTTTTCGTGATATAACCTTATATCAGGTAAATGTGGATATGGGGGTAGGGGAGACTGATTTGAGGTTTTTCTACGTGTTTTTTGAACAACTGAACTACACCTTTTACACACAATTACATGTATACTTATGTAATCCAGTATTTCATCAACACTTTCGCCCCCCAAATACCCACCATACACATGTTTTTTTCACTATACGGTAAATACAGAAGTTATTACCAGAGTGTTGCTCGCCAGAAGCTCGCATAATATATTTTTATTTATAATATAATTTATGATATTCACGGTTGATAAACGTAAATAAATAAATACCTTAATAGAGGAATGTGTTATTAGAATAACGTTAAGCATACAAATATCTGCCAAGTCTTTTAGAATGGAAATTAGGACATCATCGGATATCCTTATTAAACCGTTGGCACAAAGTTCTGTTGATTAATCCTGGTAAGAATTCTATTATTGTCGTTTATGTTTAGAGTTTATATCAGCTGTCTGTAGACAGCTCGTATTTGCTTTTTCTCTATATATATATATATATATAATTATATATGATCTCTCTGTTTAAACGTAAATAAATAATACCTTGAGAGGTAGTCGAGTGTAAATCTGCCAAGCTAGTCTCTGTTAATCGTGCCGTCATTTAACACAACCTGAATCAGCTGTCTGGAAGTACATATCTAACGTGTACGTACTCTTGTAAACAGTAATGTTACTCCGCCAGACAAATTTTTCGGGTGTGTACATCGGATAGTAAAAGAAACCGGTTCGGCAGGTTTTGTATATTTTTTAATTTATCAAATACATGGTCGTGTCTGAAATTATGCTACTCATGGAAGGCTGTGTGTCATAATACTATGGCTTGTTGAGTCGAAACATAACTGTGTTATTTACTAGCCGGGGTATAAATTATAATTGCAGTTTTATATGACGGCAAAGCGGAGTAAAGTATACAGCTGGAAAAAAATAAGGCGCTTTTTACTATTTTAGTCATGAGGTTTGAATTTCTGTGAACTGTCCCCAAATAATTATGTGGCATAGAAACCAGAACATGAGCTATTTTTCTGATTTAGTCATTTTGTTTATCGATAAATAAGGACAGCAATCGCGACATTTTTAGGAGTGCTATTCGTTATATTGGTGAACATTTCATTGCGTGTGTTACTAATACAATTGGTAAATGACTTTAAGTGTGGAACTGCATGGTACCCTAGAGAGTTGTGGATGGTAAGTTGTTGCTACTATTGGCCGTCATGTCTTCTGTAACGAGATCTGCAGAGGACACTACTTTTTTTCTAGGACAGAAAGAAAGAAAGGAAATGTTTTATTTAACGACGCACTCACCACGTTTTATTTACGGTTGTATGGCGTCAAATATATAATTAAGGACCACACAGATATTGAGGGAAAGAAAGAAATGTTTTATTTAACGACGCACTCAACACATTTTATTTACGGTTATATGGCGTCAGACAGATGGTTAAGGACCACACAGATTTTTAAAGGAAACCCGCTGTCGCCACTACATGGGCTACTCTTCCGATTAGCAGCAAGGGATCTTTTATTTGCGCTTCCCACAGGCAGGATAGCACAAACCATGGCCTTTGTTGAACCAGTTATGGATCACTGGTCGGTGCAAGTGGTTTACACCTACCCATTGAGCCTTGCGGAGCACTCACTCAGGGTTTGAAGTCGGTATCTGGATTAAAAATCCCATGCCTCGACTGGGATCCGAACCCAGTACCTACCAGCCTGTAGACCGATGGCCTACCACGACTTCACCGAGGTCGGTCAAGATATTGAGGGAGGAAACCCGCTGTCGCCACTTCATGGGCTACTCTTTTCGCTTGGCAGCAAGGGATCTTTTATATGCACCATCCATAAGACAGGATAGCACATACCATGGCTTTTGATGTATTTGTCGTGGTGCATTGGCTGGAGCGAGAAATAGCCCAAATGGGCCCACTGATGGGAATTGATCCCAAACCGACCGCACATCAAGCGAGCGCTTTACCACTAGGCTACATCTCGAAGGAATGAACATTGTGTTTTACGGTGCAGTTAAAATTACGGCTACGTGATATTTGTAAATATGAATTTATATTGGGGGTGGGACACCCATAAATATATAATGTGGAGGGGAAAATATGTGATTGAAAAACCAAAGTTAAAAAATAAAACAAACCCTTTTCCTCTCTCTCTCTCTCTCTCTCTCTCTCTCTCTCTCTCTCTCTCTCTCTCTCTCTCTCTCTCTCTCTCTCTCTCTCTCTCTCTCTCGACCAACACATACTGACAGTTTAAGAAATGAAAAACGCGTAATTTTAGAGTTAATAAAAAACCGTGATTATTCCTGCTAACTGGGAGCAGCCATTTTGTTTCGTTTTTGTGACGTCCGATGGTATAGCGTGAGGCGAAGTGACGTCAGCTCCGTCCAACGCCTCTATGCACAGTGTAAACAAACGCTATAATTTACGACAAGGCCCTTCGCTTTCATCAACCTGACTTGTAAAACAACATAAATGACTTGATAGTGTAATAAACTATTTAACTAAATATATTTCAATTTGCATGAATAGAACGAAATGGAGTTAAAAAATCCAAAGAAAAAAAAAGCATATTATTAGGCCTCTTTGTGAAGTACTTTCGAGCAAAAACCACCACTCACGATACCCAAGTGATAATTTTCTATTCTTTGGGACTACGTAATTGGTCAGTTTTGTGATTTTAGATGGGAAAGTCTACTTAAGGGTTTTATAGAATCACTTACAGTAATAAAGCAGGACGGCTGATAACGTCTATTACGATTTGAGGGGTATCCGCGCAGTTATCACACAATACCCTGTGATCTTATTAAAAGAGGCACGTCTTTTTAGTGTGTCTAGACACAGTGTCTGGGGACCTTCTAAATATACACCTGCCAATCAGGAACCACAGGTACAGGCCACGGAAAGAAAATACCAATTAACCAAGAAAACACTCCGATTATTATTTCAGTACGTGGGTTAATTTATGTACAAAACATAAGATAGTTATTTCAATACTTTCACAGTGGTGATTTATTTTGTATTGAAAAATAATATATACTTGGTGCTGGCTTACTGGGATGGATATTATTACAGAAAATTGCGATGCATCCGCAAAAATCAGTTATGTTTTGTTTCTTCAGTTTGAAGACTAATTCCTGACATGACACGTTAGGTATTACGTAACCACCCGCTCGCCAGAGGGCGTATTCACTGGTATGGTACAAAATGGCTGCGCCCGTTATATAGCCGTCACATTTAAGCGTTTTATTAATTAACTATACGATTATACTTGTTAATATTAAGCAATAATGTGCATTATATATCGTTGACTATGCATACTAGGCCAAATGCCTTAATTGTCCCCTCCTTTAAAGATGATTCTCTAAGATTTTGTTTTAACGTATGTGACGGAACATGCTCTTAATTTTGTTTTCGCCTGTGGCGATATTAATTGTTTTAGAGGGCCGTGTGCAGTTCCAATATGCACTTAAGCCCAGGTGGGCACTTTGTTACGTAATACCTCTGCGCGACGGTGGTCGTGCTGTTTTCAATACACACCCAGACCAGCTGCGGGAGGCCATTGTTACGTAATACCTCCGCGAGGCTTTTTACGACCGTGATGGCGACTAGGCGTCAGCAAGTCTTAGAGCAAAATCGCTGTGGAAATATCATTTGTAGGTATTATATATCGTTGACTAGGATTTAGATTTATGCATACTTGGTAAATATATGCCAAACCTTGATGTGATTGATGTGCCTTAATATTTTAATTCCCAATATTATTTAACGGTGCTGCTGCCGGTAATGACGCAGTAAACTGTAGGCTCACTGTTCTAATAATATATAAAGCTTAACCAGTCATCCTAGAGGACCTAGGTAAACTGTAGGTTATTGTCTTTATTGTGATAGGTACCAGTAATTCTGTATTACAAGGTTCCAGTTAGGAATATTTTGTAATTCCCTTATTAATTTCCATTTCACAGCATTGTAAACTAGACACCATTAACAAATATCTGGTTGTTATAAATGATTAACTACAGTACATCAGCAGATTCCAAGGTGTATTGTATTTTTGTTGTGTTTTCTAGTGAAAGCTATAATAACACAATTTATATCAGATCATATCTAAACCAATAAGTCACAGATATTTGGCGGTTACGGGTATTATAAACAACATTTTCCATTTTATTTCCATTTCAAGCATTGAAAGCGATTTACAAATATTTGTAAATGATACACAGTAGAAAGCAAATAATTCAGCTAAACCAATAAATCACACACACACACACACACACTCCTCTCTCTCGCTCTCTCCTCCTCTCTCCTCTCTATCTCTCTCTCTCTCTCTCTCTCTCTCTCTCTCTCTCTCTCTCTCTCTCTCTCTCTCCACCAGCAACAAAAACAGGAAATGTGTAATTAGATATCTAAAATAAAAACAAACAAATATTTAACTAATAATAACAAAACAAAACAACAACAAAACACAAGCAACGAGCCATAGCTTTAAACTTTTTTCTTTCTTGTTTTACAATCTGGGTCTTACCCGAGATCAATATAGCCACAAATAGCAGTATAACAATCAAACTAAAATCATATTTTCATGACATTTGTAACAATTTTAGTTTAATTTAAAGTTTAGTTTAATTTAAGTCTTTAATTGAGTTTTATTTTGGAGTGATAAACGGGAGCTGAACATTGAATAACGACTGACTTTCGTTAGACCTTATTCATCTTTGAAGAGCTCCTGGGTTCGCAAACACTGGAAAACAATGGGGCGGTGAAAGTACAAAACCAACAATCGTACATAAAAGATATAACAAAACAAAAGAAAACACATTTTCACAGCCGTATGCTCATAACATTTGGTAATAGTGTAGTTATATTAATACTGATAAAAGAAACAAAACAAACCACACACTAAAAAAACCCACACATTGTTTGCTTTGTTTTACTTTATAAAAGAAGTTTTCGTTATTAAATTTATTATTATTATTTAAAAAATACATTATAAATGTAGAATAATGAAATTTACATTTGAACTCCGGCTAATGGATGTCAGACTTTATGACAAATGCAATCCTTGCTTTATAAAATAAAACATTGTGGTGGAGATGTTGCATTTCTGTGTATGAATGGAAGAAAAAATCAGTTGTCGCAGACATGCTTGTTATTCTTGAATACAACATGGAGTGTTTCACATGTACTTCCCCACAGAGAGGATATCACTAATATCATCTGGTGCACCAGTCATGGAACACTCGATAGCACGGAATACATTCAAAATAGATATAGCCATGCAGCTGGAAGGATCCTACATAATAACCCATGGCACCTCAAGTAGAACTTAACTGCATTTAACTCCATAAAATACATACCACAAAGTTAAAATGTGCTTTGTTTAACGACATCAATAGAGCACAATCATCGGCTATTGGGTGTGAAACATTTGGTAATTTTGATACATAGTCTTAGAGAGGAAATCTGGAACACTTTTCCATCAGTAGCAAGTGATCTTTTATAAGCACCATCCCACAGACAGGATAGCACATACCACGGCATTTGATATACCAGTCGTCGTGCACTGGCTAGAACGAGAAATAACCCAATGGACCTACCGACGGGGATCGATCCTAGACTGACCCCGCATCAAGTGAGCGCTTTACCACTACGTCACGTCCCCATATCGATCATAGTCTGAATGAGCACAAAATTATGCAGCTGGCCTGTGAACTTTATTTCATATGACATACTTTTGGACCAGCTCTTCACATATTTATAAAAACACATTGATATGCATTATAATTATACAAAAAGCTAACTGAAAACGGATATTTTTGCAAATCATTTTGCAAATGTGTTAGTAAATTAAGGTTGAGCTCTCCTTTTTTTTTGAGTCCATTAAATATTGAATAATGACTAATTTCTGATATCCATTGATTAGTGTGGTTAAAGGTACATGGTTCATTATCTACCTACAAGTGTATGTATGTACAGGCATCATATAGTCTCATTAAATATTGAATAATGACTAATTTCTAATATCCATTGATTAGTGTGGTTAAAGGTACATGGTTTATTATCTACCTACAAGTTTATGTATGTACAGGCATCATATAGTCTCATTAAATATTGAATAATGACTAATTTCTGATATCCATTGATTAGTGTGGTTAAAGGTACGTGGTTTATTATCTACCTACAAGTTTATGTATGTCCAGACATCATATAGTCTCATTAAATATTGAATAATGACTAACTCCTGATATCCATTGATTAGTGTGGTTAAAGGTACATGGTTTATTATCTACCTACAAGTTGATGTATGTACAGGCATCATATAGTCTCATTAAATATTGAATAATGACTAATTTCTAATATCTATTGATTAGTGTGGTTAAAGGTACATGGTTTATTATCTACCTACAAGTTTATGTATGTACAGGCATCATATAGTCTCATTAAATATTGAATAATGACTAACTCCTGATATCCATTGATTAGTGTGGTTAAAGGTACATGGTTTATTAGCTATCTACAAGTTTATGTATGTACAGGCATCATATAGTCTCATTAAATATTTAATCATGACTAATTTCTAATATCTATTGATTAGTGTGGTTAAAGGTACATGGTTTATTATCTATCTACAAGTTTATGTATGTACAGGCATCATATAGTATCATTAAACCACAATTATCGTGAAAAATGTTGTTTACTGTATTCAAATGTAATACGTCTTGGTCATATCATGACACAACATATGAGGAACTCATAATACTGCTAAACATCAAGTATTTCTGACACACTGTATTGAAGATAAGTCTCTACATTTTTCAGTTAGCAGCATGGCGTCTTTTATATTTACTTTTCCCGCAGACAGGACAGCACATGACACGGCCTTTAATGGTTGGAACGAAAAACACAATCAGAGAATGGGTCCACTGTGAGGGTTCGACCCAAGCACCTCTACCGACTAAGCCAGATCCCGCCCTACTATAAGAAAGATGCCACTGCGTTTGCCAAATCGAACACGTTTCATAGTGGTTAAGCCACCAGTTCTACGTTTGGTAGGTTATGAATTCGAATCCCATTACTGGGTCCATCCCACTTATTTTAACGGATCACTGGGGATATTATGTAAGCCAACTATGCCTATTTTTCTCTTACTAACTACTAACCTTAATTCATGTCATTTATAGTTATTTTCGTGCTTATGTCGAATTAAAGTTCAAGTAAGTTGTCCTGGGCACACGTCACAGCTATATTGACAATGAAAAATGTTCCAGGTAGTTTGTGGGCTTGTGTAGGAAAAATTAGTCCCAATGCCAATTTGTTTTTTGTTTTTTGGGGGTGTTTTTTTTAATCCAAGATGCCGGTTCTCAGGTGGTGAATGAAAAAATGCGAACATTGGTTTAAAACAAAAATCGAAAATGATCGATGTAAAGGTATTTGACGTCAAACATAGGATTGTTGTGATCTTACAGCGGGAATATTTGACTACTCTTTGCGAAAAAATTACATACATTGGTCTCTGACTGTAATAGGGTTAATAACCGTCTAAATGTCCGTCTAGCTCTCTTACAGTCAGAGTACTCGGGCTATAGCGAGACGTGCGGTACAATTGTAAATAGACAAATACGGAGGAATTTAATTTTAAAGGCTAGAAATATTAGCAAATAATAAAAAATTATAGCAATAGGTATCAAAGATGAAAGAAAATCTAAACAGTTTTAGGGCAAACACAGAACGAAACAACGGACAGTTACATTTGATATATATATATATATATATATATATATATATATATATATATATATATATATATATATATATATATATATATATATATAAGCCTGTTTATAATCATTATGAGCCCGAGTTCCTTACAGAAACATTGCGTGTGCTGTAACCTCACCGTGGTGCAGAACACATATACAATGATATCGCCGATCTGTTTTTTGAGAAGAACACTTTATTTATTTATTTGCAAAGCTGTACGTTACTATTAGTACCAATGTTGGCATTTCAGAAGTTGCCAGGGACGAGAGTGTTATTTAAGTGCAGCAAGTCTGACGCTTAAGGATGGGGAGAGGAACTAGTTAACAAACTTTAGAATAAAGAACACGATCCTCCACTGTTGCAACCGAGTCTGTCTTATCGTCATCTCCACCTGTGGCTCCTGGTGAAGGGATGTTCGACTTCTTCGGTTTCCGAACTTCAGTATAGACATCACCGGGTACATCAGACTCAGGAGTTTGACCTTTAGATTCGGAACTCTTCCTGCCTGACTTCTTCTGTTTGTTTACTACGGCGTACACATCACCAGAAGGTTTAGCCTTCAAAGATGGTTTTGTCTTTTTAGTTTTGTTAACCACAGCATAGAGCTCATTGACGTGCGTAATCGGCATGGCGGCTTCATTCACAGATTTGGCCGGTTTCTTGTTTTTGTTAACCTTGGCGTACATGTTAGACACGTCAACGTGGTCAGGTTCTGGTAGTAAGTCGCCGTGCCTACTTGTGCTAGGTAGGTTTGGTTTTATGGCGACCTGCGGTTTCCGAGTAGTACCTCCAGCTTCGTCATCAATAGATGCATAGTCGTCTGACGGAGAGCGAATCGTCTGGCTGACAGTCTGGTTTTGGTCTGCTGAAACACCTGAATGTCTTCCAGATGACTTGGTGTTCTGGTATTTGTAAGGATCTGCATCCATGTTGCAATAGTCTCCATCGTTGTCCGGATGTTTCTTGTTGCGTCTCCTGCATGAACGAAATATAATATCATATGTTATTATTTCATAACATTTTAAAGATATCCTATGGGTTGGGGTGTTGTTGTTATTGTTGTCTGTTCTATTGGTGTTCTGTTTGTTTGGGTTTGTTTTAATGTTTTAATTTTTAATTTTATTATTATTTTATTTTTTATTATTATTTTTTTTACTTCTTTTTTTTTGGAGGGGCGGGGCAGACGGGTGGTGGTGTTTGTTGTTGTTGTTATTTCTGTTTGTGTGGTGTGTTTAGGGTGGGGGGCTCCTCTTTTATACATATATTAAAATGTGATATTTACAGTAATTGATTAGCAATGTCTTCTATTTGTCTTACTGAATAAACGTTTATTGTTTTTGTAGCTGAGTATATTTCGTACCGATGCATTATTATATTAAAATAAAAACATTACTTTTAAACACTACACTACCACACTTCCTTGGTCAGCTATGAGCCCCGATCTTTCACCAATCGAACACGTCTGAGACATTATAAGCCACTTTGGCCGAGGTGGGTATTACGCTACAAGAGGAATGGGTCATGATCCCCCAAAATGAGCGTTACGCTGGTGTCAATATTCAAGCTCATGACCGTTTTTGGAGGGGTTCAGTTACCGTCTGGGGTGGAATCACTATGACTGCCAGATTAGATTACATTGTCCAAGGGAGGGTCAAAGGCCAGTACTATCGAGACACTATCATCACACACTGACTGAAATTTCGATTATCAAGGCGAACACGCCCGCGCTCATCGTAGTAGACTAGTGACGCCATTTATACAACAGCAAAACATCAGCACACTTCCTTGAACAGCTATGAACTCCAACCTTTAACCCATCGAACAAGTCTGAGACATTATGGGGTAACGCTTCAGACAACGTGAAACTCAACCGACCACTTTGGTCGAGTTGGTTGTTGCGCACCAAGAAAAATGGGTCATGATCCCCCAAAGTCAGATTGGAAGCTTGTTACACGTTACTAACTCCTGAAACAAAAATATCAAATTCACCCTGTCTGCGTTTGGCACTAATTTGTCTTTTATCTGGCCATGTCAAACTAAAAAAAAATGACATTTCACGCTAATATATTGTCTTATAATCTCTTGTATTTTGCAATAATTCCTATTAAAATATATAATGAACAATCTCCATTATTTAAGACTATATTATGAATATCTCCTACATATTTTCAACATATATTTATACTAATGCAATATTCTAACTTTAGTTACGGTACGTTACTGCTACGTATACACCGAACGCACAACCAACTTCACATTAAGTATATAAGTTAAATCAACACAGAATTATACACTTACATATAGATATTTTGGGCTTGTGGCAACTGTTACTAACAACTATGATTCCAATAAAAAGCATAATACAAATAAGGCTACAATGCATTTTGCTTACTTTTTGACAAAGACGACAACGACGATGACCACTACAGCAATTACCACAATAGCACCGACACCACCTGCTATAGCTGGAACTAAATATTAAAATATATTATATTAATAATTCGAATGTTACAATTTGTAATTAGCGTCTTAGCATAGACGGTAGTTGAGGATCATTTATAAGATAACGTTGTTATATTTTAAGACTTCCGATAGATAACCAAGTTGGGTGTGAGATTCTACAGCTTGTCCCCTGGCCAATCACAAACATCCAACACGACACACTGTGCTATAAAATGTTAAATATTTACATTTGGCTAACGATTTTTTTATTTATAAGGATACAATGAAAGTTGGCGACCACTTTTTCGCTGCTGTCATCGACACCCCCTTCCCCTCCCCAGCATGAGCCATATGACGCCTGCAAATCCTTTAACGATAATATTATGATAAATAACATGAATACATATTATACACATACGTTTGCAGTGTCAGCCTTTGTCCCGTATCATAACTACAACTTCATTGTATATTGTACTCTTTGTACTCGAATATGGCGTTGTATACCACCGGAAACAAATTAATCAAACCGAAACAACACACATTCAGTGTGTTTATAATTATTAGACCGGGCTCGGTGGCGCAGTGGTTAAGCCATCAGACTACAGGCTGATAGGTACAGAGTTCGCAGCCCGGTACCGGCTCCAACCCAGAGCGAGCTGTTAAGGGCTCAATGGGTAGGCTAGGTGTAAGGCCACCAAACCCTCTTCTCTCTCACTAACCAACTCACAACTAACCAACTGTCCCGGACAGACAGCCCAGATAGCTGAGGTGTGTGCCCAGGACAGCGTGCTTGAACCTTAATTGGATATACGCACGAAAATATGTTGAAAAAAATTAATGTAATTATAAAGATATCAATTACAGTATTTCTGAGATGGTGGTATTTTGAATTCAAACACTACAAATTAAACGCATGCATGCACCACACACACACAAATGTGTGCGCGCGCGCGCGCGTGTGTGTGTGTGTGTGTGTGTGTGTGTGTGTGTGTGTGTGCATGCATGTGCGCGCAAATTGTATGAAGTTAATCTAACATAAATCTTATAAAAATGTAATATAAAAGTAATACATTAACCAAACTGGTGTATGACAGAATTATCAAAGTGAAACCTTTTCCAGTGACTAGAAAACGTGTGTTGGGGCCCCATTTTGTAATAAACGACCCATTTTGTAATAAACAACGACCCATTCTTTAACAAACATAGGTGCCCATTATGTAATACAAAAACGACCCATTTTGTAATAAAAATACCCATTCTGTCACAAATGCTTTAAAACGTTACAATATGTCAAAGGTATTAAATATATTCTTGCAAATTTAAATAATTTTAAACATTCGGTGACACAGGGTCCACCTTGGGTGCGAAGAGTCTCAGTTGGGTACCCTAAGTAGATGAAGTACATTTCTTCTTTCCATCGAGTGCTGATATATCACAATATGTCCAAACTAAACTTCTGTGACGTCAGATTTAGAAAGAAAGGTGCATTTTATAAACAGTACCTACAAATTGAGAGTGTTTACGCTATTCTCATAGATAAACAGTTCCCAGAGTGTGTGTATGTATGTACGTACGTACGTACGCGCGTGTGTGTGTATACTAAAAGGCAAAAGTTATTGTGACATGGATTGTTTGGAGTAATAAATTTATGAATGGATTTATGGATGTAAGCCAGCGAAAATGTGCATGAAACAGCTCGAAGAAATGCAACCAAGCAGTTGTTGCAGCGATTGCATGCTTTGTGTAAGAAACATGGAATATTCGAGAGAAATCCTGTCCAGTATTCACCATCAAAGGCCAAACATTCACTCGCAAATCATTGCCATTCTGTGCAGCCTTTAGAAGTCAGAAAAACACCATTAGTGAACTGTTTGATGTAATTTCGCCATGCCACACCTCAGTGAAAATGACAGATAGGGAATCATAGGGATGCTTGAATCTGGGACCTCGCAGTGTTTTGTCGCACGTCAATTCAACGTCCACAGAAACACCATATGGCACTTATGGCAACAATATCAACAAAACAACCATGTCAGGGACCGTCCCCGTAGCGGCCGACCACCCGTGACAACCCTTCGCCAATACACATGGATCCTAACCACGCATCTGCGAAACAGGCATTCCCAGGAACATTCTCCAGCGTTTAGTGGCCTCAATGAGACGACGGTGCCAGGCCTACATCAATGCTGAAGGTGGACACACTCACTACTGACTGTGTGAACTTCGCTGCGGACCCCCTCGGGTGATGTGGCTCATTTGCATATGGCAGGTGCGCCCTTTTCATGGACTAGTGTTCGTTTCCATACATTCGGACATTTCTCTTTCCATATTATAACGTTTCATACACGGCAGTAAAAACGTATCATCAATTATCTTTGTCTTCTGTGTGTCACATTATCTTTTGCCTTTTAGTTCTTATATAAATCGTTTGTGATTTTAACTCTTTTTTAAATTTGAGGTCCGATTTCCTGTATTGTTAAATACGATGCAGGTTCGGCTAACAACTTCAATTTTTAACAAGGTTATGGAGGCATTGTTTTTAATTTTAAAATGAATAAATAAATTGGTTGTCATTTAAAGCATCTTTCGTTAAATTATTAATCAAATACACCATTTAAAAATGGCTGAACTAACTCCCCCGTACCATTACTCTTACCACTACGATAACGAATGGTTCACAAGTAATTAACACGTCATACCCTCCACACAGCGTCTCAATTGTAAAGGAGAGAGGGGAGAAGATATGCCGTCAACATTATAATAGGGCAATTCCATTGTGATGGACATACACATTGGACGACTAAAGTACTAAATAGTAGAAATGTAAATAAAAATCGGAAAAGTGTTGCTGTTTAAGTCTTCATTTAACCATTAGTTAGATGTTTTATATTAGGCCCCTTTAAAATATATTTGTCTTGACAGAAGCCAGTGTAATCAACATATTATCAAAATTGTGTGAATCGTTAGTACTCACATAATTAATTCCTATTTCTACATACAGTCTGAACATCAGGGAAAGGCATCATTGCATATTCAACATTTAATAAAGTAACTGGGCATAACTGATACATGGTAAATATTGTGACGAACGTACATAAAATGTGTCATGGACGTGCATGTCCGATTTGAATTAATTAATTTTAATATAAGATCAATATTGGTCTACCTAAAACCCCATAATTATATTTTAATTGTGAAATAGAATAATAAATGAGGGGGAAAAAGAATAAGGAAGTTCCTTGTGTGGCTGTCCCATTCACATAGAAAACAGCAGTATTTTGTATATCCTCCCTGCAAACCCATCAGAAGAGCAGCAACCTTCAAATCACCACAGACCTGCCACTGATGTTGGTCATAGTTTATGCACTTCAACAACTGCTTTATGTTTTCATAAGTTTCTTTCATATGCACTGCATAACCCAATGGAATTGATGGCTTAATATTTCCATTATGCAGCAAAACAGCTTTAAGACTCGTCTTGGATGAATCGATGAAGAGCCTCCACTCACATGGATCATGAGCTATGTTGAGGGCTTCCATCAGACCACTGATATTGTTGCACGCTACTATATCACCTTCCATGAAGAAGAATGGGGTTAACTGCTGTTGACGGTCACAACATTTTGAAATTCTAACTTCAGCTGCTAGCAGATTCCACTGCTGTAGTCGAGAGCCTAAGAGCTCTGCCTTATTCTTGGGGAGCTCTAAATCCCTCACTAAGTCGTGAAGTTCACCGTGAGTTATGAGGTGTGGTTCAGAGGAGAATTCTTTGTCAAAATCTGGATCATTAGTCACCGAAGGTCCAGGACTGCAATAATCATTTTCTTCCTCTTCCTCATCTGATTCAAGTGACAATGATTCTGGCGCATTTGGAATAGGCAGTCCTTCTCCATGGGGCACTGGTCGAATAGCTGATGGAATGTTTGGATACTGCCTGAATGTGCGTGTTTGTACTCGTACTGACACAGCCTGTAGATCCCTTGCTGCTAATCGGAAGAGTAGCCCATTTAATGAAAGTAGAGCTAATAAAAAATTTTAAACATAATTTTCATTATCAGTGGTGCTGAATTTGTCAAATTATACTACATTTGCTTCAGAAGCATTTTGGCTTTTGACCTTTCAGCAGATATTGAAATAAAGACGTTGTAATTACAACAGTTGCCGAATTATTAATGTCAAATATTTTTAGTCAGATGCTTCGAAAATTTTCATACACTACTGAATATATTTGCCACAGTACATACCTAGTTTTTGATATATCAGTGGTGGAGCACTGGGTGGAACAGGGAATGCCAATCGGTCTACGTAAGATTTACTTAGAGGGATGGACCTTAGACCTCTCGCATCACAGGTAGACCCTCTGTCACTGAATGTTTAACATTATTCAAATTTGTAAATATATATTTACTACCTGGGCCATACTCCAACGTTTAAAAGTATTTATTACAGAATGGGTAATTTTTATTACAAAATGTATCGTTCCCCACTTTTCGGGTAGCTATTTAAAAAAGGGTTTTTACAGAATGGGTACCTATGTTTATGACCGAATTAGTTGTCTTTTATTACAAAATGGGTCATTGTGTATTACAAAATGGGTACATATTACAAAATGGGTCATTTTGTATTACAAAATGGGTACATATTACAAAATGGGTACATATTACAAAATGGGTCATTTTGTATTACAAAATGGGTACATATTACAAAATGGGTCATTTTGTATTACAAAATGGGTCATTTTGTATTAAAAAATGGGTACATATTACAAAATGGGTAGTTTTTTATTACAAAATGGGTACATATTACAAAATGGGTCATTTTGTATTACAAAATGGGTACATATTACAAAATGGGTCATTTTGTATTACAAAATGGGTACATATTACAAAATGGGCCCCAAAAACGTAGTATTTCCTGAAGTCTGAGCTGATGTATACACTACTTTTCACAACATGGTGTTATATGGGCTATGCATTTTGTATTACCATTGTTTTAGTACATTTTATTTGATGACATACTAGTATTTGTTTATTTTGTTATTTGTTTGTGTTATTTCCACTGTGTTGTTGTTTGTGTATACTATTATACTATTCAGTACCTGGGAAATCATCTGCGCTTGATTGTTTGTTCGTCTTCTCTCCATACACTGTTGTATCTGTTATCGTGGACGTTGTTGGCTCTACTTTCCCTGATTTGGTCGACTCTGTTGGTGGTAACACGGTCATATCTATTTTCGCCGAATTTGTCGACTTAGTTGGTGTTGAACTCCGTGTTGCAGATCTAAATAAAGTGGTTTTGTCGTCTGGCCGGGTTGAGCTAGACATCGAGCTACCACTTGGAGAAAAACACTGAAGAATCAAAGAACCTAAGACGCGAAAAAGATGATACAGGAAGACAAAAAGGCAAAATACAAGCAAACAATGGAAATCAACCACAGAAACTAATCAGACTATATACATTTAAACAAGAAAATAAATGTTTAATAGTGGACTACTCTCATGTATGCAGTTAGAGTACGAAATCAGTTCTGGTGCTCAGGTCAAGATATACGAGCGTATGCCTTGTCTTTTAACAGAATATTTTGGTTGTGTGCTGCCTTAAATCACACCAAAACGTCAAATCTATCAAGTACTTTACCAGCTGTTTATTAATGTATTTTAAGAAAATCTCTATTATTTATCAGTATGAATGAATATATATATATAATATGTATATATATAAAAATGTATATTGTAATTTTTTTTCGTTTTTTCGGGGGAGGAGGTTCTTTGGTTGTATGGGGTGTTGTTTGTTTTGTTTTTGTTTTTTTGTTTGTTTTTTATTGTTGGGTTTTATTTGGAGGGGGGGGGCGTGGATTTTTTTCGTTGGGTTTTTTGGAATGGTATATATATATGTAATTTATGTTTTGTTCTTTCTTCTTCTTTTTTTGGAGGGGGGTTGGGGTTTTGGGGGTGGTTTTGTGGTGGTGGTGGGGGGTGGGGGGGGTCCTGAGTTTGCTGCTATTATAAACAGTTTTCGAATAATAAGGCCTCTTAACGACGAAAAGTACACTTTAAATAAATGTTATTGTTTAGAACATCAGTGTCTCCATATCCAGTGTGATTCTGATCGTTTTAATAGTGGTAGCTTAAACATATTTTTTATTATTTAATATAAAAGTAATAATAATAATAATATAATAATAATAATAATAAAATCCTACGTGAAATTATTAGAAGCATTAATATAATTGTGACGCTACAATCATTAGCACGACCAGAGACGTTGAATATAGAGACACGTCGATATTCTAAACAAGAAAGTGCATTAAATATACAACAGTAGTCGTTAAAAAGGCTTTGTTAGTCTGGAACATGATACAATAGCAGAAAATTCAGAACAGTCTCTTTAATGTTTAATTGTTAAACCAAATTATGCAAACTCGACCTTGGTCTTAATCAATCCTTATTGTCAACCTAAGCATATATGATTGCATATAGTCATAAATAAGTAGGAACAAATAAATACATATACTGTACACATATATAAACACACGCATGCACGAGCGCGCACAGGTGCCAGTCGTTGTATGCAGGTCAGTTTTAGGATATTCTAGTTGTAGAATCCATCTTATTTTTATCACAGGCCCGTTTCAATCGTGCTTTACTACTGTCATGTCCGAGTTCATGGTATATGGTGTCTGTATAAAGTGATCACTTATGCTAATAGAAATTAATTAGATCTTTTGTCCGGAGCAGGATTCCTTTCTAGATGTATCGTAATTATTACCTTACTTAAAACAAAATATAACCAAATGTTGAGGTGTCACTGAAGAATAGTTGATTTCGTTTGTAACTGGACAACCTTGTATGTAACATCTGTAGCCAGCGTATAATTAGCGATCTCCAACACCAAACGTACATTATAAAAATATGTTTTATCTACGTCGTCGATAAATACAGATAATTCGTCATACATTTTCAATTTTAGAAGCAAGTGTCATAAAATGTACCTAGAAAACCACATTCATACACACGCATGCTCACATACACAAATACATTGAAGATGAACAAAAAATAAATAATATATATATATACCTCCATGTCCTTTACTGTAGATATTAAGGCAGTAAGTGATGTTTATGGAGATACTGCTTGTTTCCAGCTGAACCAGGTTACTAGCTTGAACGATATTTAGTCCAATATTTGTTCCGTACCCGACTGAATTGTTATCATTTACACAACTATACGTCAAACTCTGTGTGTCTATAGTTAATGTTGATTCACAGTTCATGTCTGGAAGTTTGACGGTAGATATCTCGATATTCGTTGTGTTGTGATGCGTGAAGAGAGCAGTTGCAGGTGGTTTCTGTGTTGACTGGTACAAACGCGTCAAGGAATATTCTGTTAACATCTCTGATGACTTCATCTGTGCACATGTGTACGACTTTAAAAATGATATTAATAACAATAATAATAATCATAATAAGGACAACAATACACTATTATTGCATTTATTTTTATCATCATTATCATCATCATCATCATCATCATTAGTATTATTAACAACTAAACCAATATAGCAATAACACTAGGTTTAATTGAAGGAATTTGTTTATAGCGAACTGGGACGGTTTCTACTTCAAGTAACAAGAAAACTGTGAATTTGTAAATATTGGATAAAATTATTGAACACTACAAATTGTATTCTAAGGGGTATATATGAAGAAAGGGCACAATATAACGATAATTGGTTAAAGAGCATTAGGCACGAACTGTATTCACTTGGATTGAACTATATTTGGAATTTATCGTATGTTTATGACAGTATCTACATTATAATTTAAAAGAAAAGGATATTAGATAATTTTAAGCAATTATGTTACAGCAAAATAATGACAACGCCTAGAGGACTTTTATATCAACATTTATTAAATGAATTTAGATTACAAACATATTTAAGACTGCCAATGGAAACGCGTTATATAAAAGAATTATGTAAGATTAGAATATGCGCTCATAAATTAAATGTAGAATATGACAGGTATCGAAACACCGAACGATCAGAAAGAATATGTACTCTGTGTAATGCTAATGTTAAAAAAGATGAATATCACTTTATAATAGAGTGTCCACAATACAAGGATTTGCGCTGTAAATATATAAAAATGTGGCCAAGTGTTTATCGTTTTATACAGTTATTAACCACAGATAATAATAAGGAATTGAATAACCTAGGAAAATATTTAGTGCAAGCTAATACAATTAGAGATCAGTTAATGCAGGATGATAATTAATGTAATAAATGTAACTTATATCACTTTATTTGCCCATGATTATATATAAACCACACTCACCATTGTTTTGCACGTGTGTATTTTGTATAACTATGTTGTATTATTTATGTTATGTATTCAGCTGATTGGTTTTAAAACTTAAGGCAAATAAACAACTTAACCTTGACACAACAAAGGTCGTAGTAAGCGCTGAACTGTCAATGGGGAAACTAGGTGTAGCCCATTTGACGGCAGTGGGTTTCATTTTGCATTCTACTCTGTCAAAAAAGAAACGCATAGGTGATAGGGAAAGAAGAAAAGTGCTTGATTTTGCAAAATATCTTCTTTTTTTTTGTACAATGTTGCTGAATGACCATGTTTGTTAATGTTCTTGGAATGGGACAGCATGCCCAAATGTACCCTAAAACAAATTTAAAGCACTTTGTGGCACGTTGTGCGACAATTGCAGGAAATCGGCGTGAAATGGTCAGGTTTTAGCGAATGCATGTGAAACTCGGGGAAAAGATCGGGGTAGTGATGGGTATTTAAAGCTACAATGCTCGCAATGATGCCTCATTTGCATTTCGACGTAGACGAGTTACAAGATGCCAAGACTAAGCCTGCCGAATCAAAACATTGCAATAGGACGCCTCCAGTTAGATGAATCGCAGTCAGCAGTCGCACGCCACATGAACGTCCATCAGAGCACCATTCCACGTCTCTGGGACAGGTACCATCGGTTTCAATCAGCTGAAGACAGGTGTCACATATAATTAGCACTCCCCTGAATTTGCACTCACCAGTGCATATTATACATGTAATATACACTCCCCCAGTCTATATTATATGTATAATATGCACTCCCTCTGAATAATATGCACTCCCCCATTACACGTAGGCTATAATAAGTTTTTAAGCACTAACATATTATATGTGTTGAGTTTTTTTGATGGTTGTATGGCCAGTGCACATTGTAAAAGATGATATAAATCTCGTTGGCGAATCTAGACGAGGGTGTTGGTATATGAATCAGGGGCGGATCTGCCCTTTTAAATTTGCAAAATAAAAATAACTCCTCATGTGTGGTGATTTGGATGGATCCCAGAATCTCTTCACCCACCCCTTGATTCCCTTTATTCAGGTTAATATGACAGGAATTATGTGGAGATAACATTGCAAAGCTTGGTTCATATTTTATTTTAAAAAAACGTAATACTTCAGACCCACCCCACCCCAGTTAAGTGCAACCTTGTATGCCCATGGGTAGATCTACATACAGTCTTAGAGAGGAAACCTCCAGATACATTTTCCCATTAGTAGCAAAGGATCTTTCATATCAATCTGATTAAAATTAGCTCTACTGGGTCTACCAGTAGATCTAACAGCACTGCGTGGACTCCCATGTCCAGGTGACATTTCATCTATAAATAATAATTTAAATATCGACCAATTACACTTCGCCTTTTAGAGCGTTATTCGGGAGCATACAAATTCTAAAAATATCGGGCGAGACTATTTATACAATAGGCGAAATTGTTGGTCTATTTCAACATTGAAAAAACGGGGGGGGGGGGGGGGTTAAGTGCAGTAATAAACTGTTGATTGTATATTAGTATACACAGATTTTATGGCTATACCATCACGTTTATTTTTCGTCTTGAAACGAATTTTATATAAAATTTTATATTGCAATTATTTTCCGGCATACTTCGTAATTCACCCGAATCATTTCGTATACCCTCGACATAATCTCGAATGTTTTTAAATTCTTTTCAAATCACTGGCATGATTTTTTGCAAGTAAGGTTTTGATTGGTCGAATGAAAGGCCAACTGGACATGAGCTCCAATGGGCTGCTGTTAGATCCACATGTAATAACAGCGATAATTTTAAATATATTACTTTCATATACACCATCCCATAGACAGGATAACACATACCACGGCCTTTGATGTACCAGTCGCCCAATGGGCCCATCGACGGGGATTGACCTCAGACTGACCGCACATTAAGCGAGTGCTTGACCACTGGGCTAGGTCCCTCCCCAAAATCGTCATGAAAGTCAAACTCGATCTATAGTAGTATATGATAAGCTATACTCAACAACGAAAGTTTAGCTAATGTTAAAAGAAATGGCATAACATTTATAAATGAACCTATTTTTATTAATTAGTATTCACATCTCAAATGTTTACCATTTACAAACAACCTAAACTCATCAACCTTTGCCTTAACACAACAGGAGGACCTGGTTTTCTTTTAAGTTTATTCAACCATGGCAAATTTAGACGTCATAAATGATATTTGCTAAACTTTCGTTGTTGAGTATATATACAAAATTGCAGCTCAATATCTTGAGGCATTGCGAAAACCAAGTCCAGAATGGTTTTGTTTTTGCATATCTCCTAACTTCAAGGCCCATATCGTTGTCATGAAAGTCAAACGTGATCTGTAATGGTACACTATAACGCTATACGCAAAATTTCAGGTAATTATCTTCAGGCACTGGGGAAAAAAGTCCGGAAAACAAATTTCCTTATCCCCTAAGTTCAAGGGTCATAATTCTGTCAAAATTAGTAAATTGTCATGAAAGTCAAACTTGATCTGTAATGGTATATGATAAAGTTATATACACAATTTCAGCTCAACATCTCGATGCATTGTGGAAAAAAAAAAAAAAAAACATCCGGAAAACTATATGTGGGACAGACAGACAGACAAACAAACAGAAAGACGGATATGAAACCTATAATCCCTTAATAATAAATGTGGATTGTATTAATTGAATAGCACTTAAATTGGTGCAATCCAAAATTATTTTAAGAGGGGAATGCAAATAATTCAAGGGGAGTGCGTGTTATACGTATAATAGTAACTGGGGGAGTGCAAATTATACGTATAATAATGACTGAGGAGTGCATATTCTGGGGGAGTGCAAACTAAATTCTACACCGGCCCAGAAGTGGAAGACCTCACATAATAACTGCAGCACAAGATCGCTACATCCGGGTTCTGCACTTGCGTCACCGAACTGCCACAGCAACAAACACTGGTTGACGCATACCTGGATTGAGCAGGGTGTCTACACAAACCATTCGAGAAAGCTGGTTTACGGGCTAGAAGACCGTATGTCGACCCCGTCCTGTGACGTCAACATCGACATTTACGTGTTCGCTGGTGCACGAATGTACAGGGGTGGAACTTGGGAAACTGGCGGCGAGTATGGTTCAGCGACGAGTCACGTTTTCTTCTACAGCGACGTGATGGACGACAACGTGTTTGCAGACGCCGCAATGAACAGTTTGCCAACAACTGCGTCGCCCAAGTTGACAGATTCGGTGGAGGGAGTGTCATGATGTGGGGAGCATCTCATACACTGGCAGAAGTGAACTTGTGTTCGTACAATGCAACCTGACAGATGTACGCTACCGGAATGAATTTTTCGCCGCCACGTGCTTCCCATTTTGGATCAACAGAGAGAACTCTTTCAGCGGGACAATGCCAGGCCGCATACAGCACGTGTAACAATGGATTTCCTACAGAATGAGAACATTAATGTGCTGCCATGGCCATCAAGATCGCCAGATCTCACCCATTGAACATCTATGGGACGAACTGGACAGACGTGTACGCCAGCGTGACCCGGAGCCTCAAACGCTTCCGCAGCTGTCACATGCACTGCAGGATGAATGGGCTAGGATTCAGACACTCATTCAGTCTATGCCAAGGAGATGTCGCGCAGTGATTGCTGCTACTGGTGGCCACACAAGGTACTGATTTCAGCGCCCTCGTGCGACGCTGTTTGGTGACGAAAACTCCACTGCCTTCATTTCATAGCAAGAACATTGTCACATACTCAAGTCAAATTTGACTGTGATACGATAATAAATAACGAAGTTATGCCACTTTGTATTAAAGAGATAATTCCATGAATATTTCGCCTATGCGTTTCTTTTTAGACAGAGTATATATGGTTTTCTTTGCTTCGTTTGTTTTTCCCTTCCGTTCATCTTCTTTTATTTCCATTAAAGTTGTTCATGCTAATTTTGTTAATCTTTTGTAATGGCCAGTGTTTCAAGACTCATTAATTGAGGAAATGTCATTATGTTGGTTTCGATATCCGAAGATAAAAATATTAACTAAGATCGTTTATTATTTATTTTGTTATTATTATTTCAAATAAATAGATAATTATGAAAAGTTTCTTACAGAAGCAATGGAAGTGACAACGTGTTCGCAACCAATATAACACATTTTGTACATAAAACACACACGAAAAATAGAAGTAAGGAATGCAACTGCATAAAGAAAGGCAGAGAAAACCCGCTTCCGCACTATGGGCTCACTCACTGAGTGAATAGGCAAATTTGAAAAATAATGTAATTTGTATGCCTGGCAAACATCTTTCACTACGAATACTTGTCGATTCATTATCTAGACATAAATATTTTAACATTTATTACAAGTCGGCGTGATTACAATATTAGTGTCAACACTACTACTGATATATATGGACTGGATCATGTGGTACACGTATGTGGTCTGCCAGAAACCAAACTATTGTGCTAGGTTCAGACTATCAACTGTCACAACAGAGATGGCCAACTCAACGATCTCAACACTTCTACCACTGTACAGTTGTTTCTCTGCGCTCTCTTATAACTCCATTTTCGTCGTATACAACTCCCACGACCGATTAGTTGTTAATCTGAGCGCACCCGTCGTATGTTGGAAGTTGGGCAAATTACAACACAACAATCGAGTTGGCCAACTTCGTCGTGAGAGTTGATAGTCTGACACTAGCATTACACTATAATACCACTTAAAATAGTAGGAACATTACTTCTGCAGTTAAAAAACCCCCGAACAAATGGTTTTGCTTATGTCATGAGACTATTATTCTTATTATGTTTCCAATAGTAATATACATGTAATCTAAGAAACATACGTTACATTACATACCTGAATTAGGAAAATTCTTTGTTAAGGATTCAGGGCAGGCCGAGCTACCTGGAAAGACAAAAGTGAATATAGTATATAATATGATAATGTCAAATAGACTTGAAAGGATTCATTCATCATGACAGACTCATAGGGAAAATTAATAGAGTCGAGTGTTGTTGCTGTTATTGTTTTCTGGTGGGATCTTTTCTTTGTTTTGATCCTCTTTAATTCTTCTTATCTTTTCCTTTGAAAACGTCCATTTAACAAAAATGAATTTATACGAAATCAGTTTATTATTTTGTTTGTTAATGGTATCAAAGATACAAAGATTAATGTCATAAACTGCGTTCCATTGAAAAAAACACCTATTCAATATCTACTGTAGGAACTATCCAATCATGGTTGATTGGACATCCATGCTATTTTATCACATTCCGCAGTCTTTTGTTTTCATCATACTATGTACCTTTTCGAGATTTCGTTTTTGTTTCTTGCAACATTTCGAGATTTTCGTTTTATGTCTCCAACTACAATCCTATGGAGTATTCAAATGGGATTTGCTCTCAGAGAGAGTCTCTAGATAGTACTAAACCAAATAGCTTCCGGCTGGGTCAAAGTTCTAGGTGCACCGAACTTTCGATAGAGAAGTTAACACCACAAGTCCTGTGATTGGTGATGAAAAAAAAGTTTCATACGGGCAAAACATTTATGCAATTTTATTTCATCTAGTACCACTGTATCAAGTAGCCTTGTGCTTGAAACATGTATGGTGTACCTGTAAAAAAAAGCACTTAAATTTTGTGCAGAATTAGGGTAGTCATAGCCCCGTTATCTCTGAAATGAGCAACTTCACCCCCAATTTTCTTTATTCACTTTAAGGTTGAGGGGTGGTAGTATTTATATCAGTGGCGTTTGTGTCGATTGATACGTTGCAGGTAGGAGTTTTAGCCACATGTTACTATTGTCGTCTATGGGATTTCATTTGGTAGTATACACCCCATAACACATATTCAGTGCATATCAAAAATATTACGATTTTGTCATTTAATTTAACTAAACTATACTGATTTTATAATTAGCCGTCACTCGACAATGCAAATTCACAATAACTTTGATCATGACAATAGTCACTGTGCATGGCTCTGGATGGAGTTTGAATCAAAGTTATCACTGAGGACAACCTGGTTTTGGCCTATAATTCATACTGTAAATTTTTGAATAATTAATTTTTACAGTATTCAGTATTCAGTATTCGGTTAATGTTTTTTTAATTTCCAGTAACATAGTTAATTTTTCATGTATGAAATTATGGAAACTCAATTGTGTAAAGAACTTGATTTTAATTGTCATTTTGACATTTTATAGGGTACTAAGTTACATTTTAGACACATTTGTAGACTTCTGCAAATTTTATTTAAATTTCAAGAATTTGTTTTACAAAAGACATAAAAATAAATTTGTCACTATTGTGCCTTCTGTTCTTATTTATACATAACAATAAGCTTTTCTCCAGATCAGTGTTTTTTGTCTTTAATAATCATTTAGTTGCTCTCATGAAGAGCATGTTAAGTTTATATTAGATTCAGAACCAATTTTTCCAGATTTCATTATCTGCTTTGGAGTAAGTAGATAATTTATTTTATTTTTAAAGCTGTATTACCCAATTTTACTAGCTAAATAATATGCTCGATTACAGATTGTAGGAATACACTCAATATACGTACTGTATTCATCTGGATTAGAAAATAATGCAAGAAAATAGATGTTCCGGTAATTATATCATTTAAAAATAGGTTATTTTAGTAATGATAATTCCAGATTACACAAATATTTAAAATCTCTACAGTAGACTATAAATACAATATAGTCAAGAATATTGATGGATGCCAATGGTTTTGATGGTCCATTATGAAATCAGCATGGCCGATGGAACTAAAATTCCCACACCTGGTGGCCTGAAGACACCCACACCCAGCATACATGATTCCCCCCTAATACTGATGTTCAGAACAAAACATTTGTGCAATTGTATTTCTTCTAGTACCACTGTGTCAAGTAACCTTCTGAACCTGTCTCAAATGGAATTGGAACTATAAATCATGGTTAAACCTTTTTTAATAAATTTGTTCCAAATGGCCACGCGTGATCTAACACTAATACATTCTTCGTTATGGCGGTCCATAATAATACCGTAACGACCCCCCCCCCCCCCCCCCCCCCCCCCTGCACCCATGGTCGGTCGTGTACATCCTTCGAGTCACTACTCTGTCGTTCTGAAGTAGTGGTCCATGGTATGTTCAATTTGTTTTTCATTATATACTGAAGCAAACAAATAAGGGATCACACCAACAGTAACATGGAAGAGTGACTGCAGACAAAACCATCATTAATAGTTTGTTTTGTTTAACGACACCGCTAGAGAGCACGTTGATGTATTAATCATCGGCTATTGGGTGTCAAACATAGGGTAATTTCGATATATAGTCTTAGAAAGGAAACCCGCTACATTTTTCCATTAGTACCAAGGGATTTTTTGTATGCACCATCCCACAGACATGATAGCACATACTACGGCCTTTGACATACCAGTCGTTGTGCACTGGCTGGAACGAGAAGTAGACCAATGTGCCCCCTATGGGGATCGATCCCAGACCGACCTCGCATCAAGCGAATGCTTTACCACTGGGCTACGTCCCGCCACATCATTCATAGTGTTAGGAAATTAACGATGTCACTGGCCATCAGTCTAATATTATTGGCATCGAGTCCCGCATTACATCTCTATACCTTATACAGACTATATATCTACACAATTAGTAAAAGAAATGTTGTCTACGGTCCCCTCTCCTCATCTGTATGACCTTCTGTTTCTGTCCCTCTTCCTTTCTGTGTCTCACTTCCCATCTGGGTTTTTCACTGCGTCATCAGGTACCTTGGTATTAACAACTTGAGCGCTTTGACAAAAACACTTTTTCTCACATACCTGTTGGTGAGAACACCATGCGTTATTTTGATAACACATGGTTGTTTACTCACGTACACGTGGTAACAATTTCCAGATATATGATTGGTTGCTTCTAGGTGATGACCAGGTCACCAATGCCATACATCCACAGAAAAACTACATCGAAATCGATTACACTGTGACGTATAGTTAACCTGAAAATTATGAGTCTGTGACGCGTAAGTCCAACGGCTGTATATAACTTTTAGTCGAAACCGATGTTAAAATTTGCTTAAAACCTGGTTTTTGATTATATGCAAGAAATAAAATAATACATTCGTGTCCGTTAACTACTATATATCCTGCCACTCGTTTAAAAACGAATCAAAATCTTTTTCGCTCGTTAGATACATTTTAAGACAACTCGTTGTGAGATTAATGGTATCTGACGGCCACTCATGTATTATTATCTATATAATAATTAAACTTAATGTTAACAGATATGTTATTTAAAATCCTTACTGTATTTCATAAAATATATCTAACATGATCATTTAATTCTAACTGAAGCAGATGTCTAACTTTCCATGTGTGTCTGAATTATGTCTGTCCGCTATCTATCTCACTCCCTCTCTCTTCCTCTTCCTCTCTGTTATCTCTCTCTGTCTCTCTCTCTCTCTCTCTCTCTCTCTCTCTCTCTCTCTCTCTCTCTCTCTCTCTCTCTATCTGTGTTTCACTGTGCCACACACACACACACACACACACACATCACACACACACACACTCACCACACACACACACACACGCACACACACAACGCACACATACACACACACACACACACACACGCACAAACACACACATTTCTGGTTTTCTCTTATTTATATCGTCTGCTTACAAACGTACATGTATATATTGGTATACGAACCTTGGGAGGAATGTGTTGTTAAGGCAAAACTAAGAACAAGTATCTGCCATGACGTATCCGTCTTCATGTTTTGTTGTTACTGTGCAGCTCCGTGGTGTAATACTGGTACAAAATACACTCTGTATGGTTTGTGCTTTAGTTATATCCACTAACTCTAAAGTACGCGTGCTGACTATGAACCTGACAACATTGTGCATAACACCGATCTCTAGTCTACTGTACTGAGTCTCTAAAGCAGGAAGTAAACACCAAAAGAATACCTGGGTTCACAATGATGTGACCTACCCGAGTATTATTCGAGTGTGTGTATGGGACAAAAATAGAAACCAGTTTAGCAACTTACATTGGCAGCGTTACGTGTGAAGAACAGAACGTGTATGGCATAGTGAACTATAGATACCTGTTGTAGGGTAGTGTGGAGGGTAACACCGACGCATGTCGCAATCAGGAAGAATAACGAAATTGAGAAGGCTCGATGTTAAATATCTTTAATATGTAAATGAGAAGTAGTAAAATAGTACAATTAATAACCGGCCTTGGTGGTTTTGGGGTTAAGCCATCGGACATAATACTGACAGGTACTGAGTTCGCAGAGAGAGAGAGAGAGAGAGAGAGAGAGAGAGAGAGAGAGAGAGAGAGAGAGAGAGAGAGAGAGAGAGAGAGAGAGAGAGAGTGAGTATGTGTGAGTGAGAGAGAGAGAGAGAGAGAGAGAGAGAGTGAGTATGTGTGAGTGAGTGTTAGTTTAACGACTCGTTGTAAGGCCACTATACGCTGGACTTCTCACTAACTTCTGTCCTGGACAGACAGCCCAGATAACTGAGGTGTGTGTCCAAGACAGCGTGCTTGAACCCTAAGTGGATAAACGTACCATGACAAGCTATTCAGTGTCGCGCTACGGCCAGTGCGATCTGTGGGTAATTACTGTCTATGCCGTGGCTATAAACGTATCATGACAAGCTATTCAGTGTCGCGATACGGCCAATGCTATATGTGGGTAATTACTGTCTATACTATGGTATATTCGAATGAGCAACACATCGTTAGTTCGTTTTGTTTTTAATTTGAGGGGCGGGGTGTGTTACTGATCTTTTAGGTGTGAGTATTAATATCCATACATACAAACTTCAATACTTCCCTTCGTCTACACATAGATCCGCCCATCGTGTATCTGAAACAAGCAAGTCACTTGTCCAAGTCTCGTAACCCACGTTCTCTACACACCGTGTTAAGTTTATTATTGTGATATACTACTTTTTTATAGAATCTAGCCACCTAGATATGTGTGTGTGTGTGTGTGTGTGTGTGTGTGTGTGTGTGTGTTCGCGTGCATGTACAAACCCTCATTTTGGGAAATCGCAGCAAAACGTTTTAAGTAGTCATATCTGTGTTATATCTAACTTATCAACACTTTTTAAACATAACCATGTACCTTTATATGCATGTATAT
This sequence comes from Gigantopelta aegis, assembly GCF_016097555.1. Classification (NCBI taxonomy): domain Eukaryota; kingdom Metazoa; phylum Mollusca; class Gastropoda; order Neomphalida; family Peltospiridae; genus Gigantopelta; species Gigantopelta aegis. The sequence goes on along the minus strand of NC_054713.1, from coordinate 15,971,278 downwards.
TATATTCCATAATTGTTTATTGTTCCTAACATTTTAATTTCTTTACCATCATAAGCGGATGGACTCTTGTGGAAAACAATTCAGATGGCACTTAATAATTATCATAATAGTAGTCGTTTCGAAAGAAAGCTATTAATCAGTTCATTATAAAGGTAAAACTATGTGACGTGTTATAATTTCGTCTCCTTTTGCAACTTGTGTTTTACGTTAATAAACAGAAATTCTTGTACAGTAATTTTCAGTTGCCAAACTGACAGATACGTCTGAAGTACAGAGCGCGCGACATTTTGAGAGAGCGAGAAGTCTCAGGCATAGATGAGAATCATCCGGATTTATCCGGAATTCCGGATTTTTCCGCTGTCCGATTATGATCGGGTTTTATCAAAATTTGCTGTTTCACGCCAAAAGCCCGGGTTTTACACCAACCCAGCAATCCGGATTTTATACTTGACCAGTATTCCGGGTTTTATACCAACCAGCATTTCAATGATTCCAACATGGCCGGGGTTATAGTATCCACGTATGCTATCTTCATCACCATTGGTCAGTTTTGATCTCAAATCTGTTGGCAGTGTAAATGTGCGTATTTGTTTGGTCGATGCTCCGGTCAGCCAAACAAGTGACAGCGGCGAAATTGTTGGCAAATTTCAATAAGGCATCCGTTGTTACGTCTGCATCATTTAAACATAATATGTAATAATACAACGTCAAGGACGAAAAATACTTCCAAAAATTAACGAATGATTTTTTCTTACTGTCCGAACCAAAATGTTAACAACTACAAAAAATTACTCTCCTACCTTTAATTACCGTTACATTTCCCCCAAATGTTGTCCACACACAAGTTGTGAAAAAAACATTACAGTGAAACAGCTTTCACATAAAAATTATGAGACTGTAACGATGTCGTCAGTATCGACTTTGCTGAGATAGCATAGGGCAAAATACATGCAGTTTTCAGCCGTCTGCCATTTTGCTTTTTTATGGAATATTCTTCAAAAGGGGTGAAAGCCTCCAAAGCATGTGACATAATTAATATAAAATCAATGATCTTTAGTGGTATATTTAAACAAACAAAAAATAATTTAAAAAATTAATATGACGTCATCACGTTTGCTTTTATATCATAACATGTTATGACATTGCTAGATTAAGTCATATCCGTTCACCCCTCTTGGAGAATATTCCATAAAAAGTCAAAATGGCAATCGCCACAAAATTACATGCTTTTTACCCTATGCGATCTCAGCGAAGTCGATATTGGTGACTGGTTATCATCTAGTATGTGGAATATGTGTCATTGCAATGGTTGTTCCTAGATTTCTGTCAAAATATGAGTAAAATATAACAAAAAATAAAGGTTGGAGACCAAAATAAAATCAACTAAAACAAAACTTTAAAATTATCTATACTAATAATTAGAAAAGGATTAATATTTTTATTCAGATGCCAGAAAATCGGCTTTCAGGCCATTATAGTTTTAAAATTGTCCGTGGGATCATTCCCCTGTATCCTTGACTGCCTTGCATTGTTATTTATTACCTGCAAAACAGTATGTCATTTAAACAATGTTCTAAATAAGCCTCTGTAATTTTCAGGTTTTTTTTGGGATGGGGCATTCTCATCTATGAGTCTGATAGAGACTGCCAAAACAGCGTCTAGGAAGAAATACCAAGACTGAGCGAAGATGAAGACGTGGGACAGCGCTAGAGACGTGGTACGTACCCCGCGTTTAGAAAAATAAACGTTGACGTCGTCGACAGTTAGTGTCAATTCCCGCACCTTCATGTTGGTTTCGCGCGTGATTGAGAAAGAAAGAAGTGTTTTATTTAACGACGCACTCAACACATTTTATTTACGGTTATATGGCGTCAGACATATGGTTAAGGACCACACAGATTTTTTTAGAGGAAACCCGCTGTCGCCACATAGGCTACTCTTTTACGACAGGCAGCAAGGGATCTTTTATTTGCGCTTCCCACAGGCAGGATAGCACAAACCATGGCCTTTGTTGAACCAGTTATGGATCACTGGTCGGTGCAAGTGGTTTACACCTACCCATTGAGCCTTGCGGAGCACTCAGTCAGGGTTTGGAGTTGGTATCTGGATTAAAAATGCCATGCCTCGACTGGGATCCGAACCCAGTACCTACCAGCCTGTAGACCGATGGCCTGCCACGAAGCCACCGAGGCCGGTCGCGTGATTGAGTTACAGGTGATGCGCCAGTTCCGGATCACTTCATACAAAATTGTGAATTCTGTCAACATGCGCGCGTATGACTTTAAAAGAAATTCTTGGCAATAAAGACAATCAACCATATAAATAAACAGTTATATAAATGTAATTTTAGGCAAACATTTGACACCAAAAACAGTGTTGTTCCAGCTGGCGTACTTACGCCAGTTGCGGATCACTTTGTCTAGTTCCGGATCACTTTCGAAAATAGAGGCTTACGCCTTTAAAAACATTATTTCCAACATCTTAGCACTTTCAGTACGTTCGTGGATCCTGCCTGTAATATTTTATGGCAATTTGCAACTCCATGAGGTACCCCCCCCCCCCCCCCCCGATTACGCCCCTAATTACCCATTTCTAAAATCGATTGAAAATCAACGATAGCATCCCATGACGTCAGATATACGGGGCTTGTGTCAAAAATAAAGGTGTGACTGCGATCCTTATTTCGTTTTGTACTTTCAAGTACGAATTATATTTGATATCTGGCATTCTATTATATAATAATTATTATTATTGTTATTATTATTACTACTAATAAATAATTGTTTTCATTTATTACCGTATATATCAATAATAATATATTATATTGATAACTTTTAAAAGTCACATTTTCTTTGTGAAAAGAACAAATTAAAGCTTGGAAAAGCAGCACCTTTTATTGGAAATAGAAAGAAATGACATGAGCAAAATATCAACTTTAGGACTGTTTAGTATTTATCATAATATTAAAATTAAGCAAGTAATTTTGAAACAGGACGGTTAGACCGCTTGTTTATAATAATAAATATTAACATAATGATGCACACTAAACAGTCACAAAGTAGATTTTTTTTTAATTCCTTCATTGCGATGCCCTTTTGACGTGTTGTTCCATTTGCCCTTTTCCGGTTAGTCCCCCATCTCCGCAAAATATTTCCTGGATTTGCTCCTGAATGCAGAATAATTTTCAACGACGGTCTCAAGGCTAGGGCTAGCTCATATTGACTTTGTGAATACACAGATCGGTCGCTGACTGATTTTCCTGCATTAGAATGCGATTCGGGGCCGTAGCTAGGATTGTTTGTTTGTGGGGTGGGTAGGGGCAATTGAGTAGTTAATAGTCGAACATTCTTTAAACTGTTACGAAAATAAAAAAAATTCTGGATTCCTTGCTCCCCCCCCCCCCCCTCCACCCCCGCTAGCTACGGCCCTGCGATTGTGTAAAACAAAAATCCCACTAAAAAAATTAATCCATTCTATAGTGGTACAGACTGCTGAAATGAGAAGCCGTTTAAGAGATTTTCACTTCGTTCACTCTCAGCTTGACTCACGATAAGATTAGACGTGTCATCAGTTTCTCACGCATTACCCCCCCCCCCCACACACACACACACACACACACACACACACACACACACACACACACACACACACACACACACACACACACACACCTGGGGGGACTGATTCAAAGCTACGGTGACTTACTCGAGTACCGCATCGCGTACACAGGGTCACGGGCAACGCGACTTTGGTGTACGGCGACGCAGTCGAGAAGAGGAAGAGGTGGAGGAAGGGGAAAAGTGCGCCGGGGGCAGGTGGGGATTGGGGGAGCAAGCGGCTGAACCGCCAGCGGCGGTCCCTGCTGCGTCGGTCCCTTCTGCGTCGCCGCGCCCGACTCGACCCAGTGCCAATGCCTGTCCCTGTGAAAAGGACCAAGTTTAATGTATAAAGTATTACATAACACTTATATCAAACATACAATGAAAAATACAAATTAAATGTAGTCAGTGATTCAGTAAGTCAGTAAGAAGGTTAACTGAAGAAAATACCTGAAAGTATAACGCTGTGAATAACAGATAAGAAACCAAAATTCTGCCCATTTTCAACTCTATCCTCATACATTGTAACAGCAATAAAATTGACACATATCGACCAAAATGTGTTATAGTCTGTTCCAATAAAGAGCACAAATCACTTGTTTACTGACATCTTTCTTTTAATTTCACCTTGTGCATCAATGAGAGCCAAAACAAGTAAATGCTAAATTAGGTAGACTATCCTTAAATAGATATTTACAAAATATTTACTTGTCTGTTTAATATGTAAGACATAATCGACGAAAATAATTTTTATTTTATTTCCGACAGTACTTTAGATATCTATCTATCTATCTATCACTTCGTTGACAAATCAAAATAGAGGACCCGTTCTCCCCTCTCCCAAAGTCGAGCAGACAAGTATGCGAAAAGTACGTGCAGTGGCACATGCGAAAGAGACCACTGGTGATGGCAGGGATTTATAAAGGTCCTCTAAGTTGTCAAACTTGTGCCGATTCTTTTCTTTTTACAGAAAAATGATTTTTCCAATCAATCAATCAATCAATGGGGTGGTCGGCTCTCACACTGAGAGGGCGGGCAACAATACTGAATAGTCTTATGGGGCAAATCAAGACACGTGTGCAGCGGTTTTAGCAGAGATATGGATTCTTGACTGGCGATCTAGCATAGGCCATACGGGCTCTCCTTTTTGTAGGGGGCAGGGCAGACTAATTTTTGCCTAAATTAAACGAAAATGGATTTTAAAAAAACAAACATTATATTTATATTAGCATTACTGTTGAAAGACTGCAGCTGGTATGTGTACGAATGGCAAATATAACGTGAGAGATAAGTTGACGAACACTTAAAATCGTAGTTTCAGTTTATTAAATGTGTGTCTTTACATTATATACATATTGTCATTACCTGTAGGAAAAAGATTTAATAATAATAAATAAATAAATAAATAAATAAATAAATAAATAAATAAAAATAGATGGAACTACAACGGTTAATAGAATATTAATAGAATGACGACTGGCCATGGGACGAATAGTCTACGGCTACTATAATATGGGTCCGACACATGCAGGGTCGAATTGTTATGAACTTGTGGTTGAAATGACTAATCCAGAAAAAGAAAGAAATGTTTTATTTAACGACGCACTCAACACATTTTTTTTACGGTTATATGACGTCAGACATATGGTTAAAGGGACATACCCTAGTTTTTTACTATTTTAGCCGTTTTGTGATAACTAAAATCATACTTTACTCAGATTTTATTGCTTAGATTATCCACTTCCGTATATTCGGAGTGTTTTTGGTCATCCTGGTGGTTTTAATATCACAAAATGCGTTTGAGAAGTAACAGTTATGGAGTCGAGTTTTAGGCTATTTTTAGAGGGTATTTCACCATTTCAAAGTCACAGACTCATGTTTCACTCAATTGTAACTTTATCCAAATGTGTGACAGCTTTGTAGATTAACTAAACTTAGTGTTAATTTTCATGGGCTGAAACTAGGGTCTGTCCCTTTAAGGACCACACAGATTTTGAGAGGAAACCCGCTGTCGCCACTACATGGGCTACTCTTTCCGATTAGCAGCAAGGAATCTTTTATTTGCGCTTCCCACAGGCAGGATAGCACAAACCATGGCCTTTGTTGAACCAGTTATGGATCACTGGATAGTGCAAGTGGTTTACAACTACCCATTGAGCCTTGCGGAGCACTCACTTAGGGTTTGGAGTCGGTATCTGGATTAAAAATATTATGCCTCGACTGGGATCCGAACCCAGTACCTACCACCCTGTAGACCGATTGCCTAACCATGACGACACCGAGGCCGGTCTATAAACTGAGGACGTCATGACCTAAGTGTCCCGAGTAACTATAAACTGAGGACGTCATGGCCCAAATGTCCCGAGTAACTATAAACTGAGGACGTCATAACCCAAGTGTCCCGAGTAACTATAAACTGAGGACGTCATGATCCAAGTGTCCCGAGTAACTATAAAATGAGGACGTCATGGCCCAAGTGTCCCGAGTAACTATAAACTGAGGACGTTAAGACCCAAGTGTTCCGAGTAACTATAAACTGAGGACGTCATGGCCCAAGTGTCCCGAGTAACTATAAAATGAGGACGTCATAGCCCAAGTGTCCCGAGTAACTACAAACTGAGGACGTCATGACCCAAGTGTTCCGAGTAACTATAAACTGAGGACGTCATGGCCCAAGTGTCCCGAGTAACTATAAACTGAGGACGTCATGACCCAAGTGTCCCGAGTAACTATAAACTGAGGACGTCATGGCCCAAGTGTCCCGAGTAACTATAAAATGAGGACGTCATAGCCCAAGTGTCCCGAGTAACTACAAACTGAGGACGTCATGACCCAAGTGTCCCGAGTAACTATAAACTGAGGACGTCATGACCCAAGTGTCCCGAGTAACTACAAACTGAGGACGTCATGACCCAAGTGTCCCGAGTAACTATAAACTGAGGACGTCATGGCCCAAGTGTCCTGAGGACGTCATGGCCCAAGTGTCCCGATTAAGTATAAACTGAGGACGTCATGACCCAAGTGTCCCGAGTAACTATAAACTGAGGACGTCATGACCCAAGTGTCCCGATTAACTATAAACTGAGGACGTCATAACCCAAGTGTCCCGAGTAACTATAAACTGAGGACGTCATGACCCAAGTGTCCTGATTAACTATAAACTGAGGACGTCATGACCCAAGTGTCTCGAGGATGTCATGGCCCAAGTGTCCCGAGTAACTATAAACTGAGGACGTCATGGCCCAAATGTCCCGAGGACGTCATGGCCCAAGTGTCCCGAGTAACTATGAACTGAGAACATAATGGCCCAAGTGTCTCGAGTAACTATAAACTGAGGACGTCATGACCCAAGTGTCCCGAGTAACTATGAACTGAGAACATCATGGCCCAAGTGTCCCGAGTAACTATAAACCGAGGACGTCATGACCCAAATGTCCCGAGGACGTCATGGCCCAAGTGTCGCCGAGTAACTATAAACTGAGGAGTCATGACCCAAGTGTCCCGAATAACTAAAAACTGAGGACGTCATGACCCAAGTGTTCCGAGTAGCTATAAACTGAGGACGTCATGACCCAAGTGTCCCGAGTAACTATGAACTGAGAACATCATGGCCCAAGTGTTCCGAGTAGCTATAAACTGAGGACGCCATGACCCAAGTGTCCCGAGTAACTATAAACTGAGGACGCCATGACCGAAGTGTCCCGAGTAACTATAAACTGAGGACGCCATGACCCAAGTGTCCCGAGTAACTATAAACAGAGGACGTCATGACCCAAGTGTCCCGAGTAACTATAAACTGAGGACGTCATGGCCCAAATGTCCCGAGTAACTATAAACAGAGGACGTCATGACCCAAGTGTTCCGAGTAGCTATAAACTGAGGACGTCATGGCCCAAGTGTCCCGAGTAACTATAAACTGAGGACGCCATGACCCAAGTGTCCCAAGTAACTATAAACTGAGGACGCCATGACCCAAGTGTCCCGAGTAACTATAAACAGAGGACGTCATGACCCAAGTGTCCCGAGTAATTATAAACTGAGGACGTCATGACCCAAGTGTCCCGAGTAACTACATGTAGGTATGAGGAAGTAAGAATGAGACAAGGATATACGTAGTATGAGGAAGTAAGAATGCGACTGGGATATACGTAGTATGAGGAAGTAAGAATGAGACAAGGATATACGTAGTATGAGGAAGTAAGAATGAGACAAGGATATACGTAGTATGAGGAAGTAAGAATGCGACTAGGATATACGTAGTATGAGGAAGTAAGAATGAGACAAGGATATACGTAGTATGAGGAAGTAAGAATGAGACAAGGATATACGTAGTATGAGGAAGTAAGAATGCGACTAGGATATACGTAGTATGAGGAAGTAAGAATGAGACAAGGATATACGTAGTATGAGGAAGTAAGAATGAGACAAGGATGTACAGATACAGAGAAAAATTAAGTGGTAAGAATGAGACAGGTAAATATTGAGTCATATTATAACAGGTGTATATAGTCAACGGAAGGGGTGAGAATGAGACAAGCGCGTGCGCAGATAACATGGGTGTGCAGATAGAGAGCCAAAGCAAAAGATAAGAATGAGACAAGAAATTTAAGAACTGTGGCAAAGGTACGAAAATATACTTGGTCATGACATAAGATGAGTTTCTAAACATGGCACCAAAGGAAAATTGTCAGGTTGTGTTGGATTTGTATTTATATAGTGTATTAGAATGAAATACACAGTAGAATATTGTTTTCCTTTTTGCTGTTGTTGTTACCATCATCGTTATTGTTGTCGCCGCTGCTATTATTTTTTGCTTTACTTATTTTCGTTTCTGGCGGGACATAGCCCAGTGATAAAGCGTTTGGCTGATGAGCACGAGGTCGGTCTAGGTTCAATTCCAGTCGGTGGACCTATTGAGCTATTTCTCATTCCAGCCAGTACACCACGACTGGTATATCAAAGGTCGTGGTGTGTGTTATCCTGTCTGTGGGTTGGTCCTTATAAAATATCCTTTGCTACTGATGGGAAAATATAGCGGGATTCCTCGTTAAGAAAATATGTCAGAATTACCAAATGTTTGAAACCCAATAACCGATGATTAATAAATCAATGTGCTATAGTGGTGTCCCTAAAGAAAACTAAGTTTAAACTTTTAACTTTCTTCTGTTTTTAGTTACGCTGAATCACTTTGCTATGGCGTCAACTTTAAACAGATGACTGGTGAAAACACCTCCATTTGTCAACTGGTTTACAACACTGACCAATCAGATTTCACAAGAAGGAACGAATTGGACCGCGCATGTTGTCGACACTGCAGGATCGCGAAATTTTCTGAACTGTTAAAGGTAAAACAAATTTGGAAACTAATGTTGCTGCAGCTAATGATGATGATGATGATGGTGTGGATGATGACGATAATGATGATGACACATAAAGGACGATATTAAATGATCATGAGTGCTGAATATTGGTATTTGTAAGGTTCAAGTCAAAAACTAATTGATGGACTGTCATGATGATGATGATGATGGACTGTCACGATGATGATGATGATGATGACGATGATAATGATGATGATGATAATAACAATTACAGGACAAAAGCAGAAACAATACAAATTAACTGATGATGATGATGTTGATGATAATGACGATGACGATGCTGCTTCGAATACACAATATTAGCAAAAACAATAATAGCATTTAAAGGTCCTATGTCAAAGTTTAAAGTACAATATTTCGTTATTTTGACATTTAATTGTAATAAATAATTATAAATTAATCGATCCCACGCATAATCTTTCCATAATTAACTCTAGAATAATATATATATTTAAAATCGTGCAGCGGACGACAAGCAGGGTGTCCTGAATAATGTATGGCTTAATATAGCATGGCCAACATAGTTTTTCTTTTGTCAGTTGACCGCAAAGAATTTTGGGTTAATTTAGTGGGTTGAATATGTACGCATAAAAGAGTAACTTCACGAATGTTATTAACAAACTCTCAAGATTTTCCCCATGAAGTATTTTGTCTATCATTAAATTGAATTATCTGGCAGTAATGTGTTATTGGTATATAGCTGATGGTATAAACATATGTTTTAAAGCAAAAATTAATAAATATGTTTTGCGAGAACCACCATTATTGCAACTTTGACATAGCACCTTTAAATGATTATGATGATGATGACAATTATGGGACAACAGCAAAAACAATAATAGCAGTTAAAGGATGATGATGGTGACTGATGATAAGAGCATAGTATGGGTATTTTGAATGTTGTCATGCAAACTGGTTTATGGTCTGACATATGTGTTTTATGTTTATCAGATACATTAACTTTTATTAAAAAAATATCACTATTTTTTTAATTCACAGACCCCAGTTTACAAGATCTCACACTCCCAGGGAAGAATGTTACAGGGGCGGATCCAGGATTATTAAAAGGGTGGGGTTCCAAAATTATAAAAAGGACAACTTTGAGTTTTCCGAATACAAACAAATTGACCTCCTGAAGGGAAGCGAGATATCTAGCGGAGTCTGTGGCCTGCCCCCTCCGGAAAACTGTGAAATATAGATGCCTAGAGACAAGTTTTCGAGGAAATATAGTGTTATTTTTCTACTGTTCTGTTTAGAACATTTTGTGTGATAATTTGTGAATTTTACCAATTATATAATATGATTCAATGGGAAATTGAACGCAATAAGTTAGAAAACTCACTTTAATTGGTTGTGACACCGCCGCTGGCGTAGCCATATGTGAGATTGGGGACATTGTGGTCGTATTTGCTGTTATAAACAAGAATAAAACAAGTTCTGCAACCCTAAACTGATTGGGGAAACCAAGGCAATTGGACAGCGCACCCAAAGCCAGTATTTCTTTCAACTGTTCTACACGTTGATCATACGTGGTTAATGAACAAAATTTTAAAAAACAAAACATTATGGCATCTTAGAGATCCTACCTTTTCATACATCATCATTCGTATTATCTTTATTAACGATTTGTTGAAAGAACAAGGAGACTTTCTAACATATGAACAGTTCATAGAGAAATATGACATAATTACCAATTTTCTGGAATATGCTTCATTGGTCAGTGCTATAAAACCATTCATTTACAACCTAGATAATTTAAATGATGACGTTTTTATAGCATTACAAAATCCTGTTCTTCCATATAACTTAAAGGTTTTGTTCAAAGATCAGAAAGATTGCAAACATATATATGATTTACTGAACACTCAAACCACCATTCCAAAATCACAAATAAAATATTCTAAGAAGGATATATCTATGATATATATGATTGGGAAAAATATTACATTTAGATCTGTCAAAAGCACAACAATATATCTCTCTCTCTCTCTCTCTCTCTCTCTCTCTCTCTCTCTCTCTCTCTCTCTCTCTCTCTCTCTCTCTCTCTCTCTCTCTCTCTCTCTCTCTCTCTCTCCCTTTCCGTCTTATAAATACCACAGAAAGCATTAACATATTTAAATAGCATATTTTGTTTAGATACTATTGTTTAAATATGTACTTTGTAAGGCAGTGACCACGGCTTCCCAACCTGTTCACTGTCTATGTTCTGGGGGCAATAAATCTTTAAAAAAAAAAAAAAAAAAAAAACCCATTCCTATTTCTAGCAGGCCATATTTTATTGTTTAGCAAGACATGTTTCTTTTGGCCTGCTATTTAAAAGGGTCATATTTTACTTCCTCATTTCAAGTCCTGCCTTTGATTCGATATTAAACCCATTTTTCTTCTTTCTTTTTGTCAATGAAAAAAATATAATGTTCTTTTAGTGTCACCATAATTAATAATATTGTAGTATTAAACTTGAGTGGTGTTTAAATTACAGATTATGGTCGAACGAAATTTGGACATTTTCAGTCTAGAAAATTATTCTGCTTAGAGTATAAATTGTAACACAAAGAAACAGCTTTTAAAATAATAATCTGGCATATTATTCAGCAAATACCTTATTAGCTCAAAAATGGGGCGGGGGAATATTTTAAAAGAAGTTTTCCCTCCTACCTACAGTACCCTTTTATTTTATTTTATTTTATTTTATTTTAATTGTTTAATTATTATTATTATTATATTATAATATAATATAATATAATATAATATAATATAATATAATATAATATAATATAATATTATAATATTATAATATAATATAATATAATATAAGAGGCATGTAGCAGGAATCAAACGTTGGTTTTGTCTTGGTCTTTGTCTTTGTAGCATCATGACTGTTATGATCATCTATATTATTATTATTACTACTACTACTACTACTACTACTACTACTACTACTACTACTACTATTAGCTTCTTTTTATGTAGGCTATAAGTGCATCAGTTATGTGGAATGTTTAAAAAAATAAAATAAATCTACAAAATATCTTGATTACACCAGATCATGTCAAGGTTGGGATGCCTTGAATAATCGTCCTACAATGTACAATAATAATACAATTATGATATGATTATGTAACTAATTGTATAATAAAGGTTTTATGATATATCATATATGCATGTATGTATACACAAAAAACTCACCTATATATGAGATATATATGATAGTTACATTCATTTCATTTGCTGTCATACATTGCGCAAGCATATCCATATTTTTTTTTAATGATCTGAAGGTCAAGATGGATAGGTAAAACGAGCCTACAGGGGAGAAAAGAATGTAAAAAGGGAAAGAAAGGACATAAAGAAAAGGTTTATCTATCAACACCCGGTTTTTTGTTTTTGTTTGGGGGGTTTTGTTTTTAAATAACTGCTTTAAGAGTGTATCCTAGAAGTATGACTGAAGTATGGTAAAAATAGATGAGGTTCAAAAAGAAGTATGGCAAACAGTTTTTATTTCCAAAAAAGCTACAGAGTTGTTGGGATTTCTGTTTGTTTATTTGTTTGTTGTTTGCTTGTTATTTTTTTAAATCAAAAACTATAAAGAAAGAAAAGGTTACCAACCCTATGCAAATAAATATTTAGGATTTAAGTAGGCCTATCATCAATAAAAATGTTAAGCCACTTATCCTAGTTTTTATGACGTTAATATTAAGACTGTTGTTTAGTATTTTCATACTATAAATGTGATACTTTATATTGATTATTAACCAGTTAATTACTTGGTTCATGGTCACCGTTTATCATACCAAACATAACTGTATGCTTATTCAGAAAAATTCTAACGTCCATTTTTTTCCAATATCTGTTCCTCCAATACGTTCCATATATCTCTTACTTTATTGTAATCATAAAACAAGTGTTGCAAGGTTTCAAGAATTCTTTTTACAAAAACTACACTTATTTGAATCTACTGTACATAGTGTATCATCTGTAAGAAAGAATTTGTAGCTAAAATCCGATGGAGCGATCGATACTGAAAGCACAACAGGTTTGTATCTTTTACACATTTGAAGGGTAGTGCATAAACCTTTTTCCCAAATACAACAATCATATGATAAACCCTTAGATGGATATTTTGTTTGTGACTTTGGTATTGGTGAGTCATTTTATTATTCTTATGTATAAAGTGTATGTATATGTGCAATATTGGTTTTGACGAAAATTTAAAAAAAACCCTGCTCGCTTGAGGAGCTTACGTCACAAGATCGAACCACCTAGGTGGATCCATTCAGCTGATTCAGGGTGTGTTTTTTTTGTTCCAACCAGTGCATCACAACTGGATAAAAGCCGTAGTATGTGTTGTCCTGTCTGTGGGAAAGTGCATAATTATAAAAGATCCCTTGCTGCATTAGAACAAATGTAGCGGGTTTCCTCTGACGACTACGAGTCAGAATTACCAAATGTTTGACATCCAATAGCCGATGATTAATTAATCAGTGTGCTCCAGTGGTGTCGCTAAACAAAACAAACAAAAATTTAAATTTATATCTCGGGTGCTTTGTTGTTCGTTCACTACAAACGTGGTGTGAAGTGGTGCAACTAATTATTTAGTCGTGTTAAAAAGAATTCGAAAGGGCACCTTGTCTGAAGGGGGTGGGGTGGGGTGGGGGGGTGGGGGTGTTGTTAAACAAAAGAAAAAAGCTTTTTTATTTATATCTCAGGCGCTTTGTTGTTCATTCACTACGAACGTGGTAATAATTGTGTGGTGAAGCGATGGATCTAAGTATATAGTCGTGCAAATTTTTTTTTAAAAATCGAAAGGGCACCTCGTCTGAAATGGGGGTGTTAAAAGGCTTGTCTCCCCCCCCCCCCCCCCCCCGTGTTAGGTGGTGTACAAAATAGAAAACCTGACAGTTCGATGATAATATTAACATGTGCTAAAGTTTGATGAAAATAAAGAGCTTGAAGACCGCAATGCATTAACTTACTTGCTGAACACGTACGGAATAAATGGCTTGTTCCTCCAGATACATTGGTAATAAGGATCCTCATAGACGCGTTTTTTTCTGGTAATTTATTGTTGGTTTTCTCACTATTCTTTTTGGAATCTCTCCTTACTACATTTTGTGGATGATGAATAACAAAAAAACAACATCAACAAGGCACTTCAAACGGGCGACGGGAGGGGACACAGAAACCGTGTGACCGTCTCTGGATCCACCATTGGTAATTAAGAACATCTGTGAATAAATCCATTAGTAAACTGAGAATAGTCCCTTTAATATAGTGGGCGAAAAGTTAAAGTTTCTTTTGTATAACGACACCACTAGAGCAAATTGATTTATAAATCATTGGCTATTGTCTTGGAGAGGAGTCCCGTTACAAGGTGTATTTTATATACACTATCCCCACATACGCAATAGCACATACCACGGCCTTTGATACTGCAGTCGTGGTGTACTGGCTGGAAACGAGAAATAGCCCAATGGGCCTCCGATGGGGATCGATCCCAGATCGACCACACATCAAGCGAGCCCTTTACCACTGGGTTACGTCGCACCCCTTATAGTAGGTGAGGCTGTTGATAAACAAAAAGTGGTTTATTTTAATTATTATTTGGCTTGTTGTTAGTAGTACTAAACCAAATAACTTGAAGTCGGTTTTGGATTATAATTCATACTGTAAAGATTTCAATAATTTACGTTTACATGGTATTTCTTCTTCTTTTTCTGCGTTCAGTTTCTTTATGCTCCATGAATTCAAACCGTGACTTTTTCTGCCTCCATGAACTCCACAATCAGCAGCAGGTCGTCTCTTTCACCCCCAATTTTTTCTCCGATTGTGGCCAGATGTTTTTTTCTGATGCTGTCATATGTTGGACATATTTGCAGTACATGCTCTGGAGTTTGGGGTTCAGTATTACAGTTGCATTGAGGTGTTGTTACCACTTTTGAGTTTGTAGAGATGTGCACCAAGTCTGCAGTGTCCTGTCCTCAGTCTGAATATCATTGTTTGTTCCCGTCGGTTTAGGTGTATGCTTGGGTCACTTGGATAAGTACTTCCTGTCCTTGTTTTCCAGGCTGTGTTGAACTTCCCTTTTATGAGAGTCTTCATCTCTGGAAATGACACTCTGTGACGGTGTTGTTGGCATTCAGATGCTTGTTTGGCTAGTTTGTCTGCAGTCTCGTTTCCTGTGATTCCACAGTGTGCTGGAATCCATTGAAGTGCAACATTGTTGGTTCTGGATATGATGCTGAGCTGGTGTTTGAAATTTTTTTTTTTTTTTTTTTTTTTTTTTTTTTTTTTTTTTTTTTTTTTTTTTTTTTTTTTTTTTTTTTTTTTTTTTTTTTTTTTTTTTTTTTTTTTTTTTTTTTTTTTTTTTTTTTTTTTTTTTTTTTTTTTTTTTTTTTTTTTTTTTTTTTTTTTTTTTTTTTTTTTTTTTTTTTTTTTTTTTTTTTTTTTTTTTTTTTTTTTTTTTTTTTTTTTTTTTTTTTTTTTTTTTTTTTTTTTTTTTTTTTTTTTTTTTTTTTTTTTTTTTTTTTTTTTTTTTTTTTTTTTTTTTTTTTTTTTTTTTTTTTTTTTTTTTTTTTTTTTTTTTTTTTTTTTTTTTTTTTTTTTTTTTTTTTTTTTTTTTTTTTTTTTTTTTTTTTTTTTTTTTTTTTTTTTTTTTTTTTTTTTTTTTTTTTTTTTTTTTTTTTTTTTTTTTTTTTTTTTTTTTTTTTTTTTTTTTTTTTTTTTTTTTTTTTTTTTTTTTTTTTTTTTTTTTATTGTGGCATTATCTTTGGGGGACTAATTTTGGACTGATTGTAGTACTGATTTGCAGTCGATGAGGAAGACGATGTTAGCGTCTGATGTGGCTTGTTTTATGAGAAGAGACATTGCTAGACTGGCTGCTTGTTGCTCAGATCTATAGTTTGTTGACAGCTGGCCCGTTGGGGCTGATAGACACTTAGTTGTTCCATCTGAATATTGGATGTATGCACCAGCCCCTCCATTTCAAACTGCACCTTGTGATGATCCATCTGAGTAGACATGAATCCAGTGCTCTCTTGGATAGTGAGTACTTATGTGTTCAAGTATCAGTGCTTTCTGTGCCACAACTGATTGGTGCTCTTTTGTTTCAATGCCAGGGATGTTTACGCAGACAGTGATGTCTTGGTTTTCGTCTTCATCTCTGGTGTATTACCATTCTTCTGGATTTCTGGAGATGATGTCTTGATTTTCAGTTGAAAGCTGTTTTGGTAAGTTTTTGAAGCTGCTGCGCTTGAGTCTGTTGATAATTGGGTCTTGTATTTTCTGATTCATTGGGTGCGTTTCTAGTCTCTTGTATTTCTCTGCCTGTATGAGTACCTTTTTCGTTTCCTGGCCCTCGTCTAGTTAATCGGTATTGGTCTCGGCAGAGCCTCGTCAAATACCGATTAACATAGACTCGGTCGATATTTTCCATATTAAAAAATACTCGTGACGAATCCTCTATTTATTACACGACCCAGGTGTGTGGTTGACGATAATGAAACAAACAGTGTAATTGTTCTTTCAGACAATGGCTCGAACATAGTAATTAAAAAGGGACAGTCGAAATTAAAGCCGGAAGAAATCTCCCTAACTCAGTGGATATCAGCCAACGCCAAAATTATGAGTAGACTAATTAGAGAGGGAAAGTTGAATTCTCAGGGCACTATCGAATATCTTGACTACACGGCCTGTATAGGCGATTACGTACAAGCCCATACAACGACGTCGGTTATGATTTTTGACCATGTGCAGCGGGAATCCCAAACCGATCAACACAAACGCTGGTCGGATATTGACTATCATAACATGTTCTATCTGGTAAAATGGGACATAAGTCTAACACTAATTAGGCCAAGCAAACAACACTTGCCTGGTGGACGAGACTATGAGCCTTAATTACCAGAATCCAAGGGGCTGCAGATACCCTCATTGTAAATATATGCACGTTTGTATCCAGTGTTACGGGTCTCACACACAGTTTCAGCATACTAACGTTACACACCCGCGCACAGGGCCAGGAAACGACCCCGCTTACTCATATTATCAACACACTCACGTCACATATCAGCGCCAGGGAAACGCCTCTGCCCACCCACAGAACCGCACCTAATAAAACTACAGCCGTGCAGACTGTTCACAAATAGATGTCTGGGAGAGGGAATTAGAGGGAGGTTTCGACAAAAACTTTATTTTAGACGGTTTGTAAAATGGGTTTCGCGTGATAGACGAAGGCGTAGAACTTAAATGTGTTGAGTGTTTAAATTCAAATTCTGTTATTGGTTCCAGAAATAGACGAAAAGTTGAGAAAAAGCTGAACCAAGAAATTGATTTGAGTAATTATGTCATAATAAATAATAAACCTGTTATAATAAGCAGTTTGGCAGCAGTACCCAAGTCAAAATCTTCGAAAGACATCCGACTTATATACGACTGCGGTAGACCAGCAGGTACCAGTGTCAATGACTATGTGATTATTAATTCAGTGGGTTATGACACGATCGATAAAGCGGTAAAAATGCTACCACCTAATGGCCACATGACAAAGATTGACTTAAAGAATGCGTTTAGAGGTGTACCTGTTCACCCATACTGCTATTCAGTGCTGGGTTTACAGTAGACGTTTGAAGGTTGAGAGTCACGTGATTTACATGTTTGATACTAAACGTCCTTTCAGTTCGGCTCGTAGTCCTGAAATATTTCATAGAATATCTTCTAGTGTAACCCGTATGCTTAAACATAAAGGCTATAGTGGATCAATTATGTATCTTGATGATTACTCGGTTATAAGTGATACACAATCAGAATGCGAGGAAGCCACCCAACGTCTATGTGAGTTAATTGAAAATCTGGGTTTCACAATAAACTATGATAAATATGTAGCACCAACACAAAAGATGATCTTAGGGATAGAAATCGATAGCGTCAGTCGTACATTAAACTTACTTGAGGATAAACTGACAGATCTGAAGTAATGTTTACATCGATTCTCTAAGCTGAAGAAGGCAAAGAAGTGTCAATTGAAACATTTGATTGGTAAGCTTAACTGGGCCGCACGTGCAGTGCGAGGTATGCGTACATTCCTGAGGCGGTTGATTGACTTGTGTAACACTGTGAAGCGAAAACACACTCACTTGACGACAAATGCGTCGGCGAAGGCGGGATGTGACTTTTGTGATGTTTTTAACAGGACGACTTTCGCTACAGATGGCAATATAGTTTCCTATCATGAATTTGCGGTGGCGGGATGTGTAACGGCGGTTGGCTGTATGTGAACTGGCGGGCGGATGTACCTGATATCGTTAACCAGCTCATCAACATTAAAAGAGTTGGCGATAGTAGGCGAGGCAGCAAAACGATTGGCACAGCTTTGGGGTGGCAGATCAAGATGTACAAACAGTTGGCGTATGCCACAAATACCAAAACAACTTACTCATCAGTGTTAAAAGCATATCTAAGATTTTGTCTCCATTTTGGTCTGACCCCAATACCATCCAGCAAGTTAACAGTACTAAGATATATTGTGTTCCTAGCTTGTTCTCTTAATGCCAACAGTATGCCAGGGTATCTTAACGTGGTCCGATTGATTCACGTTGAAGCCGGGCTTGACCACCCGCTCAACGAATGGTCCCTCGAGATGGTCAAGAAAGGAATAATGAGACAAATTTAATAACAATTTTATCATATGTTCCCATGACCCACCTGAACCAGAAATCCATTGGTAGCATTTTTTCTCACCACTATCATGTCAGCTATCTTGAAATTCAAAACGACCGTCATTTTCATATATATATATATATATATATATATATATATATATATATATATATATATATATATATATATATATATATATATATATATTTACATCCACTCCCATTTAACATAGAAACATATTTTTGGGGTCTATTAAAATATTTTATGTCGAAGATATATTTTTATTATTCATCTGATCATGGCAACCATCTTGAAATTAAAAATGGACGTCATTTCAATATATATTTTTCTCTATCTGTACGCCCACCTAACACAAAAATGTAAATTTGGTTTCAGTTTAAATCTATGTGTTCAGCTGATTATTTTGTAAAAAGAAAATTGTTGTCTGATCCTGGCAGACATCTGAAATTCAACATGGCTACCATTGTAATATATTTGTCAAATATGACAACTCCCGGAAAACGTGCCAGCACAATTTTTTTTGTCGATGTAGATTTCTGTAGTTCGTGGAATGGTTGGATTCATTTATATAGTCATTCAATCAACGCAACCATCTTGAAATTCAAAATGGCCACTATTTTTTTATATATTTTTTATATATCTCAACTCCAGGTTAATGTAGAGGCACACTGTTTTGTCTATGTACATTTCAGTAGTTCATGAATTGGTCGCATTCATTTATTCAGTCATTCAATCATGACAACGCAACCATCTTGAAATTCAAAATGGCCATCATTTGTAATACAGTTTTCATATATCTCAACACCAGGTTAATGTAGACGAACCCTTTTTTGTACATGTACATTTCTTTAGTCTGTGAATTGGTTGGTTTAATTTTTATAGTTATTCAATCATAGCAACTATCTTGAAATTTAAATGGTCACCATGTTAATATAATATAATTATGTTTCTTGTTTCTAAACTCCCAGTGAAAGTAGAAGCACAATTTTGTTGTCTGTGTAGTCAATTAATCTAATTGTTTAGATTTATAGTCATCCAGCCATGGCAAATATCTGAAAACTTTAAAATGGCAGTCATATGGCAATTTAAAATGGCCACCAATTTAATCATTTGGCAAACAATCTTTCTCCTAGTCCACACACAAATGTAATTTTGTATTTTTAAGTAAATTTTTAGGTGAAATAATTAAAAAGTTGCAATGCTAATTACTTTTATGTTCTATATTTTAAACTAACGAAATAAAAGAAGATACCTAAATTATAATTCATAATGACATATTAGGCATCTACTTTGTAACAGAATGCATACTGCAGCAGTCCTCATCAGCTTCACGAATGCAGCGCTCTGTACATTGAAGGTTGTGTCACTTACACTAAAGGCACATCTACCTCAGCTCTTACTGATACCACAGTTGTGTCTGATCAATTCTATCACAGCTTCTGGTGCAGCTTGCACCTCCAACAGCACAGACACAAATATAGCAAACCCCTTGATCCCAACTAACCGCATGGATGAAGAATATCTGGATGTAGAATGGAATCTTGAGCTCAGATATTTGCTTGGAGATGAGGTCTTTGGGTATGATGTTTCCATGTCCCAGAGATACATTGTGTGTACATGGCGGTGTTTCCACACTGGTTTAGTGATGTCTTGTTAACTATGTTCATCTCGGAGTAGAAATGACCATTGTGCATGCAGTAAAATCATCAAATTTTCATTGACCTGTTTGCATATTTCATTACCGATTGCAAGCTGGAATCAGTATTATTTGTGCAGCTTTCGTGAATACGTTGAATTCTCTTCATTAATGTCCACCATCGACATTTTGTTCTGTTGAATCTATCTGTAGACACCGTTCATTATAAAATGGTTGCAGGTTCATCTGGTTGTGATTTATGTATACTTATTCGTTTATTGAAGCATACCATTTAGCTATCTCGTGATGGCAACCCAACAGTCTGTGTCTTTAATACAGAAATCCACCTCATTGCCTGGCCCGATTACTTCATGAGTATGAGGAATCATGAGCATATCTGTTTCTTTGTACTGACAGCTGTATTTTAGTATTTTTCAGAGAACATCTTTTTTGTGTCTGTATAACTTTATGTGCCAGATGTATTATCAGATGATCCTTTGTATATCTACTTGATGTCATTTATAGAAGTAACATCCCGAACATACAAGTTAACCCCACTACCAATAGTTTCCAAGCTAATTTAGCACTACAGTGTGATAAAACCGACGTAGGCTTGGCGCATGTCACGATCACACAATGGCCTTTGATAGTTTTACGATATCATAGCGAAAATCTGTAGCCTGGTTACTGGTAATATCTAATGTCATCTTTCATAAATATTGCTCTGTGGTAAAAATAAATATAATAGTGAATCAATGAATTCAGGAAATGCTTCTGATCACTGAAAACATATCTGGCAGATATGAAATGCATTTCTACACCAGACACAGACTGTTGGGTTCTCATCCTGGGAAGGTTACACACATGGGTCCCAATATACCATTATAGATACAGACGTAAATCACAACCAGATCAACATGGAACTAATTTATAATGAACTGGATTCAGAAAGAACTTCAACATTAGAAGGCTTTCATGCAGTAACTGGATGTGACACAAAAGGATAAATTGGTGGTGCTGGGAAAAACATTGTATTGGATGTATTCGGGAACGCTATATCTGAAGCTATTAGCCAGTTTGGAATTGGTGATGAACCGTGCAAATAGATCAGTAAAAAGTTGAATAGTTTACTACATGGTATTGAGCTCAAGGATCATTTGTACAAATCAAAGGAATGACGTTTTAAGAAGCCATCACCAAAACCAAACTGCGGAACCACTCCCATATATCTCTGGGATGCGAAAGCAGTATACTCAAAGAGCATATCCCTTAGAAAATATCTGAGCTCAAGATTCCATGTTACATCCAGAGATTCTAGACCCATGATTGGGTCATGAATAATAGCATATATTGGAGGTACAAGCTGCACCACAGGCTGTGATAGAATTGATCAAATGTAACTGTTGTCAGTAATTGTTCAGATAGATGAATCCCTAAGAAATACAACCTGCAATGTACAGAACTCTACAAATGTGAAGCTGGTGAGGATTGCTGCAATGCATGTGTCATTATAGACAAAATAGATACCCAATCAGGGGTCAGATTGGACAGAAATTAGTTTTAGCCAATTTTCAGTTATGTAGAGCATTTGAAATTATTAAAAAGTGGTTAATTTAAACTACATTTTGTTAGCCAGATAAACAAAATAGCAATTGGCTAATTGTGAAGTGCATTTTACAATTGGTATGTTCCTCTATTTCAGTAGTTTAAAATCTAAAACATGAAAGTCATTACTAAAGCAATATTTTAATTATTTGATATAAAATGTATCTGAACTAGGAGGAAAAGTATTTGCCAAATGATTAAATTGGTGGCCATTTTGAATTTCTACATGTCTGCCATTTTTAATTTCAAGGTGGTTGCAATGACCTAAGGATGGTTATAAAAATGCCTTCAATTAATTCATTGATCCTATAAATGTACATAGAGAAAAATAATTGTGCTTCTACGTAAACCGGGAGTTAAGATATAAGAAAAGTACAATACAATGGTGGTCATTTTGAATTTCAAGATGGTTGTCATGATTGAATGACTATACAAATGTCACCAATACTTTCATGACTGCAGAAATCTACATAGCCAAAAAATATCGTATTTCTATGTTAAACAGGAGTTGAGATGTACCAGAGAGAGAGAGAGAGAGAGAGAGAGAGAGAGAGAGAGAGAGAGAGAGAGAGAGAGAGAGAGAGAGAGAGAGAGAGAGAGAGAGAGAGAGAGAGAGAGAGAGAGCTTTTAAAATGCCCATTTACCTCTATGGTTTCAGGCATGAGATATACGGAAAAAATATATTAAAATGGTGGCCATTATGAATTTCAATATGGCTGCCTCGGTCAGACAACAATTTACTGAGCTCATAAAAGAGATACCTAAATTGTTGTTGTGGGTCAACTGAGAGTAAAGATATATATATATATATATAATTATATATATATATATATATATATATATATATATATATATATATATATATATATATATATATTTAAATGACGGTCATTTTGAATTTCAAGATGGCGGACATGTCCAAATGGCTTAACAAAATATTATTAACGAGTTCATTGACCTCAAAAAATTTAAATAGACACCAAAATTGTTAAGATATATGTAAAATACCCTAAAATGATGGCCATTTTGAATTTCAAGTTGGCTGCCATAATTAAATCACTGAAAAAAAATCCTACAAATGGATTTCTAATTCCGGATAGCCTTACGAATAAAAAGAAATTCATTTTACTGACGAGCAAAAAAAAACAAATGCAAATTTACATAACTACCTAGACTAGTAGATTTTTTCATATCCTTTCGCAAATATACTTTGTTACCGAATAAAGTCCCACAGCACAGTGTGTCACCTGATAAACAGCTAATTTTTCGTGCTATGTTATGGGTTGAACATGGAGGAGTTCTCACTATTCCGACATTCCAAAACGATACAGTTCGGTCAGAAAACATTAACTGTCCCGCTGTACAAGCTGCAAGATTCTCCATTATGCCCCGTGTCCGCATTACAGATGTTACGAGGTGTTCATTGGACATCCCGACTGATAAACAGTTGTTTTAATTTTGGGATAAAAATTAGATTAATTGTGTGACTTATGACACGTTTATTAAATCACTCAAAGGTGTGCTTACAAGTTGTGGGTACAGCCCAAGCCAGTATAGCGGACATTCATTTCGTAGAGGTGGCTGCGCGTTCACGTTTGGACTGGGGATGCCCCCGTTACTAATCAAGTTGCACGGCGACTGGAAATCAAATGCGTATGAGCGATACATTTCTATCAATTAAGACTTCCATTATAAATTCTCCAAAGCTATGGCCATGCTGCCTCATTTTCAGTACAGTAGATCTGTGTTTGGGGTTTTTGGAAGAATCAAACGTTGTTTTATTATTAATGTGAACATTTTAATGATTCTATTGCCAATAAAAAATTGACCATTACCCCCAAACACAGCTTGCGTTACTTGTTATATATTTATTAACTGATAATAAGGCGGATGGCACGATGTCACCTCATGCCAGTAATTAAATAGCGAGAAAGAAATCGTTCGTATTTTTCCATTAAATTTTTCAAATGTTTCAAAGTGAATGCATTTTTAAAGTATGGATACATTACAGACAAAATGTAACTCAATTGTCAAAGATTTGCTACACATTTTCATTAGTGGTATGTGCTCTAGCGGTGTCGTTACCATTTTTATAAAATTAGTGAACAGTTTTGGTATCTGACGACTTTCATAAAAATGGATTGGCGGGCAAGTTAGTATAGTATTTTATTTATTGCAAACCATCTGCAACAAGTTGCAACGCAAAATAAGCAGATGTCCAGATCTACTACACGTTATTTTTCTACGAATTGGGTTAGCAGGTGATCTACGTCACGCCAATATTACACTAGTTAGATATTGAGTGATTGCTATGACATGAGCAATATTTTACACTGGTGTGTAATAAAATAAATATCATTGCAAGAAGTTTGCTCACTAAGCGCTGATCTAATTAAATTCAATGATTAAGTAATGTTTTGGCATTGGCTTTTTCACGGTCAACACCATTTTTATTTTAATAAAATGGCGGTCGCAAGCCAGTTCCCTTCGAATATGGAATTTAAACCTTTTTCTACCTGAAACCATTTTTGTTATATCTTTCCAATTGATTTTTGCACCGTCATTTTCTATGTTTTCAAATCGTTTTGATTCCATTCCTAATGGAAAAGCTTGAGGATTCCCTGCTAAAATCGGAGACTCGGTGGGATTCTCCGTGTCAGCCATTTTGACAGAAGGCGGTTTCATCCCAGTGCGCTAGCCAGTTAATGCCTAGCTGTCAGTGCCAGCAAACTTCTTGTAATGGTGCCAACTGACATATATGTAAAATATTGTCATGTAGCATCCTCATTTTATATTTCCAGACTTTCCGAAGTTTTATAAACAACAACGAACGTTGCAAATTACAAATGCTCCTACAACAGATCCAGGGATAGAGTGAAACAGTATTCTAAAATGAGCTACTTGCGCGACAAAGACGTTAAAATTAACGTTTGGACTTAATTGTAAAGGACATACACGACTCAGTTTACTTTAATTGTCAAGGACTACACGTGTAATCAGCATGGCAAGTGTTGGTTGTACTGTTAAGATGTCGGTAGATGTATTTTACGAAAACTAAATTACAGCACTCAGACTGTGATCAGTAAAGAAACATAAAACAGCATGAGAACAGAGATGAATGATATTTACTGCACAAGGAAATGTATGCTATTTTAATATACAGTTTTATATTGTTTTCATTTTTATACACATTATTTGTTTCCTTTAGACTACATTTATAGATAACTTAATTAATTGTTTTGATTTTCAATATAAAATTAGTTCCAACTTTATTGAATAAAAAATTCTTCTTCAAGTTTATAAAAGTTTGTCTTTCATCCAAGTCTTCCGATGCAGGCCTGTTCTATTTTATATAGCAGTTGTTTATTTTCATTTAACCGCTGTTGCCATGTGCCAGATCATAACAGAAGGAGTGTAATGGAAACGCCCTCTTCCAAACATCCTTTCCTTTGGCTTTCCTTTGGATCGCACGTTTCCTGCAATGAGACATTTATTGTTTTTAAATCGTAAGCTAATCAGTTTAGCAATTCAGTTGATAGTGTGTGTGCGTGTGCGTGTGTGTGTATGTGTGTGTGAGCGAGAATTGATGAATGAATGAATGGATGAATGTTTAATGACACCCCAGCACGAAAACTACATCGGCTATTGGGTGTCAAACAATGATAAATTCAAAACATGAAGTGGTGATCAACATCAATATAAAAACTCAAAAGTTAAATAAAAAAACAGTGTAAAGAACTGTGCAAAAAATATAAATATCACGGATAGATCAAATTAAAAATTGGAGTAGAAGTCTGTGTCACGTAACAATTGCAATAAAAGTTCATATTTCTAAGTCCAAATATATCTGTTCGAATTTCTGTCAGATACATACACTCCACAAAAATGTAGCGTACCGTCAGACTGAGGTGGAGGTTCTTTCTTCCAAATAATGAATGTGTCAAGTAAGTATGACCGATGCGAGCACGACACAAGGCTATTTCATCCTTCCTGCACTACCTATAGGAGGACTGCCACTCTCCCAAGACTTGCTTGATAGCATGAAATTTGTTCGCTACCGCACCGTCCCAATCATGTTGCCAAGTCAAAAAGATAAATTGGTTAATACTATGTTTAAAATCAGTATAGGACACACTAAACCTGCCATGAGATAAATTCAAAGCAGACTTGGCAGCAGAATATGCATTTTTATTACCCATGATGCCAACATGGCTAGGCACCCAACAAAATACAATATGTTTACTGGCAATGGATAAAAAGAGACACTCGTATCACCATCCCAATTAAGGGATGGTCCAGCTTCATATTGCGTAAAACTTGGAGACACGAAAGTGAGTCAGTGCAAATAATAAATTTGGATGGACTAGAATTCTTTAATTCTTCCAAGGCTTTAATGACTGTCCAAACTTCAGCACTAAAGATCGATGCTGAGTCAGGCAGTCTCATGGAAAGTATTGTGTCTGATGAAAAAACTAGCACAAGCCACAGAATTCCCATCTTGTGATACGCCTGTATACACAGGAATGTAATAACGGTGCCTGTCCTGAATTTCCATGAAATACTGTTTATACACAATCGCATCTGTACAATCTTTCTTCAGATGCGCAAGATCAAACACAATATTAGGTGGTGTAATACACCAAGGTGGTAAAACAAAAGAGTTTCCAAAGTGTCAGTTAAATCAATGTTGGAAAGAGACCAAAAAAAAGAAAGAAGCTGAATGTGAAGACCAAATGTACGGATAGCATCAAACAAATTAATATATTTGTTATCAAGCCTAAGTCCCTGGTTGTGTATAGGATCTAGCATCTGCAAGTAAGACATGCGAGCCGACCCATACACAATGTACCCATAATCATATTTTGACCTCACAAGAGATATATACAGACAGAGCATAACCTTTCTGTCTGCTCCCCATTCCGTATTACCGATAACTTTTAAAATATTGAGAGCTTTTAAAGGCATACTGTCACGGATTTAAGGACCTTATTTTTCTACAAATGGATAATAAATAAAAATTACATTAATTGTTGGAAACCAAATTTAGCTATCGCATCACCTTAATTGAACCATGATGGAATGAAATCCATGTCAACCCTCTCGGCAATTTTAGTTTTTGAATTATGGACCATTTCCATAATTCAATTATTTTTACAAAATATCATTAATAAATGGAGTATGGTGGTTATGAGGATGGTTGCATAAAGTACATTTAGGGACAAATCAATTTTTTTTTCTCAGGTAATACTTTGTTAGACCATTAAATAGGTCAGTGGTCTGTGACAATATGCCTTTAAGGCCTTCTTTTTTAACATATTTAAGATGGGGCAGAAAAGATAGCTTCCTGTCAAAAATAACCCCCAAAAATTTAGTCTCTTCCACAACTGGAATTAGACGTTTGTCCAAAAACATATTGGACGATCTATAGCAAATCTGAAAATCATCGATATATAACGAGCAATCCACACCAGGTGTTAAACACTGGGTAATGCTGTTAATTTTCACAGAAAATAAAGTTACAGACAGGATACTACCTTGAGGCACACCCATCTCCTGTGGGTGAATGTCGGACAAAGTTGACTCCATCCGGACTTTAAATGCTCTATCTTTTATAAATTGAGATTAAAAAAAAACAGGAAGTCGACCTCTAAAGCTCATGCCATGGAGGTCGTTTAAAATCCCATACTTCCACGTGGTATCGTAAGATTTCTCGAAATAAAAAACACTAAAACCAAGTGCTGATTATGGATGAAAGCTTCCCTACAAAACGTTTCAAATCTAACAAGATGATCAACCGTGCTACGTCTAGATCTGAACCCACATTGCACGTTAGTAAGCAATTTATGGGATTCAAGATACCTGACAAGTCTACGATTGATCATTCGTTCCATGGTTTTACAAGTGCAACTTCTCAAAGCGATAGGGCAATAACTAGTACGATTAGTTGAATCCTTACCAGGCTTGTGAATAGGAATGATAATTGCTTTCTTCCAATCAGAAGGAAAGTCTCCAGAAATGCAGATGTTATTAAAAATATACAATCCAAGACATAATGAATATTTTCATCTGCAATGTCCTTCAAGATGTAAGTGAACAAAGACATAGGATCATCAGCATCGATAATGGCAAATTGTAGTAGCTTGAGTGCTGCACAGATGCTGAAACTGACCCCAATTTGCCTTCGTCAACTTCCACCTTTGAACCCTTTCAAGCGATGAAGGTCCATCATTCTCCAAAATAAAGGGAACATGGACACTACCACAAGGGTCTGAAGCAACTTTCCAGGAGAAATCAAGAAAAAGTGATGGACTACAAAGGGTTTAATTTATAGAAGTGAAAGAAACACTAAGAGAATGAAAATATGTATGACTTTAAAGAAAAGGAAGTCATATTTGAGAATTAAGTCTTCCAATTGTTTACTTCTAATATTAATATCCTCGCATCTCCACAAAGTGTGGTGACCATTAAAATTCCCCATAATAATAAAGGGAGTAGGGAGCAGGTCAATATGATCTTGAAGGTCCCTTGGTTTAAAATTAAAATGATTACTAGGTGGCAAGTAAACTGAACACAGAGTAATAGTTTTATGACCCGTGACTTTTACAGCCAGAGTTTGTAAATTAGTATTTCATGTCACTATACTCTGAGGAATGTTTTCATTAATAAGAATGGAAACACCCCCAGATGCTCTATTTTCAGTTTCTTGACATTTATGATAGAAGTTAAATCCTCTCATTGTAATATGATCAGTGTCCTTTGGAAAGTTTCCTGAACACACACTGAAAGAGGATTATATTTTCGAATTAAAAGACTTAATTCATCAAAATTAGGCCTAAGCCCACGGCAGTTCCATTCAGTGATTGAATAACTCATTGGGAAGAAGTATTGGAGTGATTTTGGGCTTTGATCGTTGAGATTTTGAATGATCATATGACGAAATTTCCATTTCATTGTCCAAATCTTCCAAAAACTCACACGTATTACTAGTCTGAATCAAATGTGTGTGTGTGTGTGTGTGTGTGTGTGTGTGAGAGAGAGAGAGAGAGAGAGAGAGAGAGAGAGAGAGAGAGAGAGAGAGAGAGAGAGAGAGAGAGAGAGAGAGATGAACTGATTTATTTTTCACACTATATATATGTATGATAATCTTGGACTTTCTCTTCTTCATGTTGATGCCTTAAATATATGGAAAATATGCTAGCAATGAATGAAGATTATTCCAGGAAACATTTAATAAGGTGCTCCACGGTATAACCCACCTGTAAATAATTGCACCTTTTCCTACATGATGCGTGGAATTAACCTGTTTTGTAATTATTAGTATATACCTTTAATCTCAATTGCCATTTTTTAGTGTGCATAGTCTGTGAATTACGATTGTAGATGATATTTTCTTTCTTTTTTTTAAATTTCAGTATCAAATGAATCTATATGCAGTACACTGAAAATATGCTAAATTGCAACAATACACATCATCTCAATTCGCAGTTCACCGCAGTTGTGGGCTTTTAAGAAATAAAATGAATTTCTTTTATTATGTTTTATTGCACAACCTACACAGTGTGTTTGATATAGTCTAAGGATCACCAATATGCAACTTGTAGAATCGATGTCGCTATGATTATTTAGTAAATGGACCTTTTAATCGGGGAATTGTGAAAGTGAAGATGAGCAATCGCTATAAATTTCTGTATCACATATGATATGTCTTTTCAAATGGCCTTCTAACGATTGAATTTTATTAGCAAATTATCTAGCTAGTATTTGCATAACACTGGTCAACATAAATCTGCACCAGATCAAAGAAAACGGAAAATAACTTACATCAATGCGTTGGTGTTTTGCCTTTTTCTTGCTTCGGAGCTCGCAATATCCCGTGTAGGATGATACACGGTGTTGTAAGTGGCGTTTGCGAGCCCAAGCGCCAGCAGGATACAGAACAGAGTCAAGATCAGACGCATGGTGTCGCTTCTTCGTAGTGACGTGACGAACGGTTAGTACTTCCGATTTTTATAGACACTTGAAGTTTTGCATGATAAATCGCATTCACGGTGAAACGTGTTCACATTATATTATAGTTACGTCATCCTTTTCCGAGAGATTTGTCTAGTTAGACCACAGTTTTTGCGGTCGTTGAGTGACAGGTGTAATGATCGAGGGCGTAGCCCGAGATCTATTACACCCGTCACTCAACGGCCGCAATAACCGTGGTCTATCTCAGGCCCGTACGCAGGATTTTTAATGGGTGGGTGCGAATTGCTCGTGATGGGACCAATCAACATAAAAATAACACCTCAAAACAACAACGATAGACAAATCTGTCGGAAAAGGATGATGTAACTAGCTTGTACCACGCCCCCATTACAGATTTATATTGTAGCTTTATTAGTAATGTTAGTGAAAGTGATACTTTTTAAAACAATGTTCTAATTTACTTCCTGCTGAACTATATGTGACCTGTAGGCGTAACTTTCTACAGCCATTCAGCAATCGCAAAAATTTAGGTCAGACACGCCCGTGGTCTAACTATGGGATACATCACGGGTAAAATCAAAGGGACCGTGGTACAATAAAAGATAGCTGGTTTTGAATATACAAATAATTAAATGATTAATATGTAATTACAGGTATAATTAGTATGTGCACAGTCTAGCAGTTGCATAAAGTAGAACACAAAATTTCCAATCTTCACGTAATTAAATTTTATCCTTGCAGCTTAATGGGACACGCCCTAGTTGTTAACCATTACGCCGTTGTTTTTCGCTATTAAACCCAATTTCTCACAAATAAAATAGCACTTTACTGACATTTTATTATTTAAAATATACATTTCCATTCACCTGAAGTGTTTTTTGGTAATCCTGGTAATACTGGTGTTTGTAATACCACAAAATGCATTTTTCGTATTTCTTAAAAAAGCACGCGCGTTTGAGAAAAAACCGTTGAGCAGACAAGGTCTAATCTATTTTTAGAGAGGATCTTCCCGTTTCAACGTCACAGACGTTGGTATACCACGTGACCGTTATCATTTTGGTTCGGTTTGTTTTCTCGTGCACGTTTCGCGCAATCAACATCCGATTTGTTGTCGTTTGCTTGTCGTTCACTTGTGAGTTTTTTCTTCACAGTTCGTGAACATTTTCAATAACAATAAAGTTCAGAGAAGTAAGTATCTCAATACAAAACGTTACAAACCCTTAAATCTACGGGTGACATCAGAATACTAACTTTCAAAATTATTTCAAGTAATTGGGTCACGGGGATTCCCATGGTATTTATCGATATAAAACCTGCTTTTTCACTCTGTTTTATAAAAACGTGATCTAAGTGTGTTACAGTTTTGTAGATTAACCAAAATTAGAATTAATTTTAGCGGGTTGAAACTAGGGCGTGCGACTTTAATGGGAAATAAAAAAAAAAGTAAAGTTTGTTTTATTTAACGACGCCACTAGAGCACATTGATTTTTAATCTTATCATAGGCTATTGGACGTCAAACATATGGTCATTCTGACACTGTTTTTAGAGGAAACCCGCTGTCGCCACATAGGCTACTCTTTTTTACGACAGGCAGCAAGGGATCTTTTATTTGCGCTTCACACAGGCATGATAGCACAAACCATGGCCTTTGTTGAACCAGTTATGGATCACTGGTCGGTGCAAGTGGTTTACACCTACCCATTGAGCCTTGCGGAGCACTCACTCAGGGTTTGGAGTCGGTATCTGGATTAAAAATCCCATGCCTCGACTGGGATCCGAACCCAGTACCTACCAGCCTGTAGACCGATGGCCTGCCACGACGCCACCGAGGCCGGTTTAATGGGAAATGAGGTAACACGTTGATTATATTATTTCCGAGCTGGTACACGTCAAATGAGCGACAAACATGGGATACGGGCAACATTGGGTCGGCGTGCACTCTATAAACAACTCTTCACTTTGTGTGTGTGTGTGTGTGTGTGTAGGAGGGGGTGTTGGGTTTTTTTTGTGGGGTTTTTGTTTTGTTGTTTTTGTTTTGTTGTTCTTTTGTTGTTGTTGGGGTTTTTTTGTGGGGGGGGTTGGGGGGGCGAGTAGGGGGTTGGATTTTTTTTGGGGGGGGGGGGGGGGGGGGGGGGGGGGGGGGGGGGGGGAGTCTGGAAAATGTATTATATCCTGAACATGAAGCAAATTTGTACCAGTGAACAAAGAATTGTGATCCACTACTCATTTGTGATTAGTATTGATGGGTACTGGGTTTTTTAAAATTATAATGTGTACAGTCTTTATTTTTAGGCACCGAAATACCGAGACATACGTCAGTGACATGTGTAATGTACGTGGTATATATTCTTGCGCAAAATAAATAAACTCGTGCAATACATAAAAAGCGAAAACAACGTATGTGAAGTTCTGTATATTTATGATCTGCTGGTCAACATGCAATAGATCAGACAGTTTATATTTGGTGGTTTTTCGCTTAATTCTTACACAAAACAATGTTGGGAATCAGGATAAAATAAAATTAAGATACCAGGAAGTCTCAGTGTGACATACTGAGTTGAAATAAGGAAGGAAGGAAATGTTTTATTTAACGACGCATTCAGCACATTTTATTTAACGACGCATTCAGCACATTTTATTTACAGTTAAATGGCATCGGACATGTGGTGAAAGACCACGCAGATATTGAGAGAGGAAATCCGCTGTCGCCACTTCATGGGCTACTCTATTTCAGTTAGCAGCAAGGGATCTTTTATATGCACCATCCCACAGACAGGATAGTAATATGATTAGTGGTATGGCTCCTGCTTTCTTAGTCAGTAGTGTACCACATAGGGTTGAACAACATGTCCACTGTTTTAGTGTGAGGAAGCAAACCGGCATATATATCTAGAGGATTCGTCACGAGTGTTTTTTAATATAGAAAACATCAACCGAGTCTATGTTGATCGGTATTTGGCATGAGTAAGTTATAGGAGAAATATACTGAGCAGGATAAAGACAGTAACCAGTTATTTCTTTTATCCTGCAATCCTACGAGAATAGTCCGAAAATCATTATTTATTCCAGTTTTGTGTACGCAAATCGAGTATTATCAACCTGGCAAGGCTTTTGCCATATGACGTCATACAAGATACATGACATCATTTTTTGTAAGACGCTGGCTACATTCTGTCACATTCAAAAAGCGTTTCTAAACTCTAATTCATAATAAATATACAAGTTTTGTATTGTTATAGTAAAACTAAACGTCATTTGCATTTACTGTACTTAAACAAATTATTTAAAGAGTATGTTTATTGAAAATCTAGTCTGAAACACTGGAGTCGAATCAGGCTTGTCACGTGATCTATATCTTGCCAATATATACATATATATATATATATATATATATAGCAAATGTGTTAAAAATGTAATTTATACATTCAACAATTGATCTTTGGAATAGTCTGCAAGTGTTTAATCTTTTTAAAAAGCGTAGCACCGGATGTTTACAACGTACCCACATACCATCCAAGCGGAATTCGAAAAGAAAATGTTTTACATACCAGATTAAGACATGCCTGTAGTAATTTAAATGCAGATCTACATGTATATAATTTTGGTCTTACTATGGATCCGGGCCAAGATGTAGCCCAGTGGTAAAGCGCTCGCTTGATGGGCTGTCGGTCTGGGATCGATTCACGTCGGTGGGCCCATTAAGCTATTTCTCGTCACAGCCAGTGCACCACGACTGGTATATCAAAGGCCGTGGCATGTGCCATCCCTATGAAGCGGGTTTCCTCTCTATGACTGTGTCAAAATGACCACATATTGGACATTGAATAGGCGATGATTAATAAATGAATATGCTCAAGTAGTGTCGATAACCAAAACAAACCTCTTCTACTATGGATCCCTCATGTAATTGTGGACATTACTCAGAAAGTACTCATCATTATTTCTTTGAATGTAAATTTTATTACCAGCAAAGACAAATTCTAAACAGTTTTGAACCAATTAATCTTCAGCTGATATTAAACGGTCGAGACACGTTTACTGATGATACTAATAAACACATATTTGAGCATGTTCACAAATACATTAAACAGACACAAGAAAACTTTATCTCGTGGTGCGGAATCATTTATTTATTTGTTGTTACTTTTACTATCATTGTTATTACTTATCAGTTGGGCTGTCTGAGTCGATAAAATGTTAATAATGAATATTTTTAAACCATCGATTACTTCTGTTTCTTTCTTCTTCTTTTTTCCCTTTTCTGTCATATCAGTTTAATCAATCATTTTTCACAAACGTTTTCTTTCATTAACACTTGCAGTTGCCATTATTTGTACAATTTAATGTGTGTAATTAGGAGAGACCCCACAAGATCAATAACTTGTGTCCAATAAGTTTGTGTGTGTGTGTGTGTGTGTGTGTGTGTGTGTGTGTGTGTGTGTGTATTGCAATAACATTTGTTTCTAATCGAAGCGTTTGTATTTACGTTTCTCTATTGTATTGATCAATGTGTAATAAAATGCTATTTTAATACAGTTCAATACAATTGTTTTGACAGAATAAATAAATAAAAATTTGTTTTTTAACAAAAATCTGTGATCTTGAATAAAATTGAAATTAAATTTTGTTGTGTTTAACGACACTACTAGAGTACATTTTCCCATTATCACCAAGGGATTTTTCATATGTACTTTACTACTTTGACCAGTTGTGGTGCACTGGTTGGAACAGAAGTAGTTCGATCCTGCGACGTAAGCACCTCGGGCGAGCGCTCAACCAAGTGAGCTAAATCCCGGCTCTTGAGTAAAATTCATAGCCATACTCAGAATGCGGCGTAGTTGAATGGTCTATGGGTCAGGGCTAGTAGATACCGGGTTTGAGTTGAATCCCAGACATAATGCGTCGTAGTTGAATCCCAGACATAACGACAGTTGAATGGTCTATACTAGAGATACTGGGTTTGAGTTGAATCGCAGACATAATTTCCGTAGTTGAATGGTATCACTAGTAGATACTGGGTTTGATTTGAATCCCAGACAAGTTGAATGGTCTATTTTTGAGTTGAATCCCAGACATAATGCGGCGTATATGTACTAGTTACTGGGTTTGAGTTGAACAGACATAATATGAATGGTCTATGGGTCAGGGCTAGTAGATACTGGGTTTGACCAGTTGTGGTGCACTGGTTGGAACAGAATGGTCTATGGGTTCGATCCTGCGACATAATGCACGTAGCTGAGCGCTCAACCAAGTGCTAGTAAATACCCGGCTCTTGAAACTGAGAAAATGCATAGCCATATGGGGTCTCAGAGACATAATGCGGCGTAGTTGAATGGTCTATGGGTCAGTGCTAGTAGATACCGGGTTTGAGTTGAATCCCAGACATAATGCGGCGGCGTAGTTGAATGGTAATGCGGCGTATGGATCAGTTCTAGTAGATACTGGGTTGAATTGAGACATAATTGAATATGGGTCAGTGCAGATACTGGGACATAATCCATAATGCGGCGTAGTTGAATGGTCTATGGGTCAGGGCTAGTAGATACTGGGTTTGAGTTGAATCGCAGACACAATGCGGCCGTAGTTGAATGGTCTATGGGTCAGGGCTAGTAGATACTGGGTTTGATTTGAATCCCAGACATAATGCGGCGTAGTTGAATGGTCTATGAGTCGGGGCTAGTAGATACTGGGTTTGAGTTGAATCCCAGACATAATGCGGCGTAGTTGAATGGTCTATGAGTCAGGGCTAGTAGATACTGGGTTTGAGTTGAATCCCAGACATAATGCGGCGTACATGAATGGTATATGGGTCAGGGTAGTAGATACTGGGTTTGAGTTGAATACCAGACATAATGCGGCGTAGATGAATGGTCTATGGGTCAGTGCTAGTAGATACTGGGTCAGGACATAATGCGGCGTAGATGAATGGTCTATGGGTCAGGGCTAGTAGATACTGGGTTTGAGTTGAATCCCAGACATAATGCGGCGTAGATGAATGGTCTATGGGTCAGTGCTAGTAGATACTGTGTACGAATTGAATCTGAGACATAATGCGGGGTAGTTGAATGGTCTATGGGTCAGTGCTAGTAGATACTGGGTTTGAGTTAAATCCCAGACATAATGCGGTGTAGATGAATGGTCTATGGGTCAGGGCTAGTAGATACTGGGTTTGAGTTAAATACCAGACATAATGCGGCGTAGATGAATGGTCTATGGGTCAGTGCTAGCAGATACTAGGTACAAATTGAATCTGAGACATAATGCGACGTAGTTGAATGATCTATGGGTCAGTGCTAGTAGATACTGGGTACGTGTTGAATATAAGACATAATGCGGCGTAGCTGAATTGTCTATCGGATAGTGCTAGTAGCTACTCGGTACGTATTGAACCTGAGACATAATGCGGCGTAGTTGAATGGTATATGGGTCAGTGCTAGTAGATACTGGTTTGACTTGAATCCCAGGCATAATGCGGCGTAGTTGAATGGTCTATGGGTCAGTGCTTGTACATACTGGGTACGAATTGAATCCCAGACATAATGCGGCGTAGTTGAATGGTCTATGGGTCAGAGCTAGTAGATACTGGGTACGAATTGAATCTGAGACATAATGCCGCGTAGATGAATGGTCTATGGGTCAGTGCTAGATGATACTGGGTTTCAATTGAAACCCACATGTACTGCGGCGTAGTTGAATGGTCTATGGGTCAGTGCTAGGAGATACTGGGTACGAATTGAATCTGAGACATAATGCCGCGTAGTTGAATGGTCTATGGGTCAGTGCTAGTAGATACTGGGTTTCAATTGAAACCCAGACATAATGCGGCGTAGTTGAATGGTCTATGGGTCAGTGCTAGTAGATACTGGGTACGAATTGAATCTGAGACATAATGCGGCGTAGTTGAATGGTCTATGGGTCAGTGCTAGTAGATACTGGGTACGAATTGAATCTCAGACATAATGCGGCGTAGTTGAATGGTCTATGGGTCAGTGCTAGTAGATACTGGGTACGAATTGAATCTCAGACATACTGCGGCGTAGTTGAATGGTCTATGGGTCAGTG
Source organism: Gigantopelta aegis (assembly GCF_016097555.1). Taxonomy (NCBI): domain Eukaryota; kingdom Metazoa; phylum Mollusca; class Gastropoda; order Neomphalida; family Peltospiridae; genus Gigantopelta; species Gigantopelta aegis. Next base: position 15,934,348 of record NC_054713.1, on the reverse strand, counting down.
CTAGTAGATACTGAGTACGAATTGAATCTGAGACATAATGCGGCGTAGTTGAATGGTCTATGGGTCAGTGCTAGTAGATACTGGGTACGAATTGAATCTGAGACACAATGCGGCATAGTTGAATGGACTATGGGTCAGTGCTAGTAGATACTGGGTACGAATTGAATCTGAGACATAATGCGGGGTCGTTGAATGGTCTATGGGCCAGTGCTAGTAGATACTGGGATTCAAATGAAACCCAGACATAATGCGGCGTAGTTGAATGGAATGTGGGTCAGTGCTAGTAGATACTGGGTACGAAATGAAACTGAGACATAATGCGGCGTACTTGAATGGTCTGCGGGTCAGTGCTAGTTGATACTGGGTTTCAATTGAAGCCCAGACATAATGCGGCGTAGTTGAATGGCTGTCGGTCAGTGTTAGTAGATACTGGGTACGAATTGAATCTGAGACATAATGCGGCCGAGTTGAATGGTCTGCGGGTCAGTGCTAGTTGATACTGGGTTTCAATTGAAACCCAGACATAATGCGGCGTAGTTGAAGGGTCTGTCGGTCAGTGCTAGTAGATACTGCGTACGAATTGAATCTGAGACATAATGCGGGGTCGTTGAGTGGTCTATGGGTCAGTGCTAGTAGATACTGGGTTTCAATTGAAACCCAGACATAATGCGGCGTAGTTGAATGGTCTGTGTGTCAGTGCTAGTAGATACTGCGTACGAATTGAATCTGAGACATAATGCGGCGTAGTTGAATGGTCTATGAGTCGGGGCTAGTAGGTACTGGGTACGAATTGAATCTAAGACACAATGTGGCGTAGTTGAATGGTCTATGGGTCAGTGCTAGTAGATACAGGGAACGAATTGAATCGGAGACACAATGTGGCGTAGTTGAATGGCCTATGGGTCAGTGCTAGTAGATACTGGGTACGAATTGAATCTGAGACATAATGCGGCGTAGATGAATGGTCTATGGGTCAGTGCTAGTAGATACTGGGTACGAATTGAATCTGAGACATAATGCGGCGTAGGTGAATGGTTAATGGGTCAGTGCTAGTAGATACTGGGTACGAATTGAATCTGAGATATAATGCGGCGTAGTTGAATGGTCTATGGGTCAGGGTTAGTAGATACTGGGTACGAATTGAATCTGAGACACAATGCGGCGTAGTTGAATGGTCTATGGGTCAGTGCCAGTAGATATTGGATACGAATTGAATCTGAGACATAATGCGGGGTCGTTGAGTGGTCTATGGGTCAGTGCTAGTAGATACTGGGTACGAATTGAATCTAAGACACAATGTGGCGTAGTTGAATTTTCTATGGGTCAGTGCTAGTAGATACAGGGAACGAATTGAATCGGAGACACAATGTGGCGTAGTTGAATGGCCTATGGGTCAGTGCTAGTAGATACTGGGTACGAATTGAATCTGAGACATAATGCGGCGTAGATGAATGGTCTATGGGTCAGTGCTAGTAGATAATGGGTTTGAGTTGAATCGCAGACATAATGGGCTAGTATATACTGGGTTTGAGTTGAATCCCAGACATAATGCGGCGTAGATTAATGGTGTATGGGTCGGTGCTAGTAGATACTGGGTTTGAGTTGAAACCCAGACATAATGCGGCGTAGTTGAATGGTTTATGGGTCAGTGCTAGTAGATACTGTGTTTGAATTGAAACCCAGACATAATGCGACGTAGTTGAATGGTCTATGGGTCAGTGCTACTAGATACTGGGTTTGATTTCAATCCCAGACATAATGCGGCGTAGTTGAATGGTCTATGAGTCGGGGCTAGTAGGTACTGGGTTTTTGTTGAATCCCAGACATAATGCGGCGTAGTTGAATCGTCTATGAGTCGGGGCTAGTAGGTACTGGTTTGAGTTGAATCCCAGACATAATGCGGCGTAGTTGAATGGTCTATGGGTCAGTGCTTGTACATACTGGGTACAAATTGAATCCCAGACATAATGCGGCGTAGTTGAATGGTCTATGGGTCAGTGCTAGTAGATACTGGGTACGAATTGAATCTGAGACATAATGCGGCGTAGTTGAGTGGTCTATGGGTCAGTGCTAGTACACACAGGGTTTGAGTTGAATCCCAGACATAATGCGGTGTAGATGAATGGTCTATGGGTCAGTGCTAGTAGATTTTGGGTACGAATTGAATCTGAGACATAATGCGGCGTAGTTCAATGGTCTATGGGTCAGTGCTAGTAGATACTGGGTACGAATTGAATCTGAGACATAATGCGGCGTAGGTGAATGGTTAATGGGTCAGTGCTAGTAGATACTGGGTACGAATTGAATCTGAGATATAATGCGGCGTAGTTGAATGGTCTATGGGTCAGGGTTAGTAGATACTGGGTACGAATTGAATCTGAGACACAATGCGGCGTAGTTGAATGGTCTATGGGTCAGTGCCAGTAGATATTGGATACGAATTGAATCTGAGACATAATGCGGGGTCGTTGAGTGGTCTATGGGTCAGTGCTAGTAGATACTGGGTACGAATTGAATCTAAGACACAATGTGGCGTAGTTGAATGGTCTATGGGTCAGTGCTAGTAGATACAGGGAACGAATTGAATCTGAGACATAATGCGGCGTAGTTCAATGGTCTATGGGTCAGTGCTAGTAGATACTGGGTACGAATTGAATCTGAGACATAATGCGGCGTAGGTGAATGGTCTATGGGTCAGGGTTAGTAGATACTGGGTACGAATTGAATCTGAGACACAATGCGGCGTAGTTGAATGGTCTATGGGTCAGTGCCAGTAGATATTGGATACGAATTGAATCTGAGACATAATGCGGGGTCGTTGAGTGGTCTATGGGTCAGTGCTAGTAGATACTGGGTACGAATTGAATCTAAGACACAATGTGGCGTAGTTGAATTTTCTATGGGTCAGTGCTAGTAGATACAGGGAACGAATTGAATCGGAGACACAATGTGGCGTAGTTGAATGGCCTATGGGTCAGTGCTAGTAGATACTGGGTACGAATTGAATCTGAGACATAATGCGGCGTAGATGAATGGTCTATGGGTCAGTGCTAGTAGATAATGGGTTTGAGTTGAATCGCAGACATAATGGGCTAGTATATACTGGGTTTGAGTTGAATTCCAGACATAATGCGGCGTAGATTAATGGTGTATGGGTCGGTGCTAGTAGATACTGGGTTTGAGTTGAAACCCAGACATAATGCGGCGTAGTTGAATGGTTTATGGGTCAGTGCTAGTAGATACTGTGTTTGAATTGAAACCCAGACATAATGCGACGTAGTTGAATGGTCTATGGGTCAGTGCTACTAGATACTGAGTACGAATTGAATCTGAGACATAATGCGGCGTAGTTGGATGGTCTATGGGTCAGTGCTAGTAGATACTGTGTACGAATTGACTCTGAGACATAATGCGGCGTAATTGAATGGTCTATGGGTCAGTGCTAGTAGATTCTGGGTACGAATTGAATCTGAGACATAATGCGGCGTAGTTGAATGGTCTATGCGTCAGTGCTGGTAGATACTGGGTACGAATTAAACCTGAGACATAATGAGGCGTAGTTGTATGGTCTATGGGTCAGTGCTAGTAGATACTGGGTACGATTTGAATCTGAGACATAATGCGGCGTAGCTGAATGGTCTATGGGTCAGTGCTAGTAGATACTGGGTACGAATTGAATCCGAAACATAATTCTCGTCTGAGGTTCTTGGGTCGTACGATCAAACCTCCTCGGCGGACCCATTGTGTTTACCCCCCATCGGCTTCTCGTATATGAAAGGCCGTGGTATGTGCTGTTCTGTGTGTGGAAAAGTGTACATAAAAGATCCCTTGTTATTAATGGAAACAAAATTTAATGTGTGCATATATCCTCTGAAGATAGCGTGTCAGAATTTCAATTAGCCGATAATTAACTAGTGCGCTCTATAGTGGTAGTGTTACAATCTTCACTCTAACTTTAGATGTTGATATCGCAAATAATTAAACAATTCAGTTGTAGGTAGGTGGACTAAGTTTAGCTATCGTTACAGTGTATAACAGGTGTATATTCTGAGAACTCATACTGTTTTTAATATTCACACTACGTTTATCGTTTTGTTACAGCATTATAGATGTATTATATATATATACATAGAACTCGTGCTGTTTTTAATCTGCACGCTACGTTTAGCTTTAATTTGATACATAATTATCAGACGACTGTGTTATTGTGGATATTATTGGCTAATTGTAGTGTGAAATCTTAGTTGTTGCAGTATTATTGGACACTTATGTAACATGTGGATTATTTTAGCACGCATACAGTTTCGTGTTTTCGTGCTTGCATCCAATTAAGGTTCAAGCACGCTGTCCTGGGCACACACATCTGCGCTATCTGGGCTGTATGTCCAGGACAGTGGGTTATATTGTTATTTGGTTAGTGGTCAGTGAGAGAGAAGAGGGTATAGTGGTCTTACACCTACCCACTGAGTCGTTTAACCCTGTACCTACCAGCCTTATGTCCGACGGGTTAACCACGACATCACCGAGGTCGGTATACAGTTTCTAATACACACGCTAGATGTATTCGCTGTTAAAGAACAATAGCTATATGATAATTATGGAAGACATCACCGAGGTCGGTATACAGTTTCTAATAGACACGCTAGATGTATTCGCTGTTAAAGAACAATAGCTATATGATAATTATGGAAGACATCACCGAGGTCGGTATACAGTTTCTAATAGACACGCTAGATGTATTCGCTGTTGAAGAACAATAGCTATATGATAATTATGGAAGATATCAAACAAACTACTAGTACATATATTCCCAGCAAGCATGCATCGTCGGCCCGATATTGGCGAATGGTCGGACATGAGTGGTTACCATCGGCAAAGTTTTCTTGCAGCAGCCCGATGTTGGCCCGACGTCAGCGCGATGATGTCTGTGACTACATCGACACGTTTTTCATCAATTATAGGGTAGTCCGCCATACCCAAATGTTTTTGCAGATTTTTTTTTTTAATTAACTTTTTAACAAAATCAATTACTCTTATCATTACTGTATGATTTTCGTAACTCTAACCCTAAACCTAATCTATTTCTTTATGGGGGAGCCCCTTCCCCCAATACACCCTGTTGACTGTGGTTGCTTTCGGGGTTTTTTTTGGTAATCCTGGTAATCCTGATGTTTCTTAAAAACGCACGCGCGTCTGAGAAAAAACCGTTGAGCAGACAAGGTCTAATCTATTTTTAGAGGGGATCTTCCTGTTTCAACATCACAGACGTTGGTATACCACGTGACCGTTATCATTTTGGTTCGGTTTGTTTTCTCGTGCAAGGTTCGCGCTATCAACATCCGATTTGTTGTCGTTTGCTTAACATTCATTTGTGAGGTTTTTCTTCACAGTTCGTGAACATTTTCATTAACAATAAAGTTCAGACAAGTAAGTATCTCAATACAAAACGTTGCAAACCCTTAAAATCAATAATTTTGCTAAGTCTTACAATATCTGGAGAGGGGATACAGCCATAGGGGGTGGGGGTGGGGGTCGCATGCTATATTGTTATCTTTATTTAAATAGAGTAGGAAAAAAAATACTTACATTTTCGTCCTGGGGAGGGAAGTGCCTCCCCACCTCTGGTTCCTACAGACTGTACTACTACTACTACTACTACTACTACTACTACTACTACTACTACCACTAGTACTACTACTACTACTACTACTACTACTACTACTACTATTACTACTATTACTACTACTACTACTACTACTACTGCCAACAATAATAAACGGTGCATCTAATTGCTAATAACAATAGGTTAACAACTAGTACCCGGTGCCTAATAGCAAATGTAGGCTAATTGCGGTTTATATATAAAATTTCAAACACTGTAGTACGTGTCCTTCCCCCCCCCCCCCCCCCCAAAAAAAACAAAAAAAACAAAACATTCAAGTGCTCTCAAAATGTTCAAGTGCCCTTTTTGTTTGTGTAACAATTGTTTTGGACGTAAGCATTTTTAACTGCATGAGGTTAAGTGTGTGTGTGTGTGTGTGTGTGTGTGTGTGTGTGTGTGTGTGTGTGTGTGTGTGTGTGTGTGTGTGTGTGTGTGTGTGTGTGTGTGTGTGTGTAAGATTACAGGTGTTTGTCTGTGTTACGGAGTCTCAGTGGGGTTCACAACATCAAGGGGTCCAACCTAAACCGTATGACACGTGCTTGAACTTCGCATACCACCACCAAATTGGCGGATAAAGCTCGCTTCGCTACACGACGGTGAGTACATTTTATCTTACAGCTACATGCTGGATGCCTTTCTGATTGAAATAATATTGCGATACGGCTCTAGAATGAATACTCCATCTATTTGTTTACTTAATTCTCGATTGTGTTCAACCACAAAAAAAGCTATTGAAGAAAAACCTCGTTGTTTTGATGGCCAAAACAAACAAAGTTTTTTGTGTTATTTTAAGGAAACGAGTTATATTTATACACTTAAAAAGTGTCTTGATGAAAGTTTGTATACCCTGGAAGCTAAATTAAGCAAATACGTTTTGGAAAGTCATTATATAATTATCCATCCAAGAATTTTCGTTTAGTTTAGGCATAGCTTCGTCTGCTCCCCCGGCTTTAGGACACATAATCGTATGTTCCAAATTTTGTTTTTCAGAACAGTCTGAGAAGACTGCGGCCAACTATACTCTATCAGGCGGGCACCAGTGCACTGACTGTGGACGAGTTGTTAAAGCGGCTATATCCGGATTTTTTATTATTATTTAAGCATATAGAACAGAAAATCCAATTACGTTTGGTGCATATATGACGCCGCACTCCGTATTGGTTTCACTACGCTGGCTTATCCAGGTCAAAAACAAAGCTAGTATTTTTAAAGTGGGACACTTTTGACGGGCTTCTACCGATCTCGGTTTTCATTGGCTTATCACAGGTGTGCAATTCCCCAACAAGAGATCACTTGAAATTTTGCAATTTTTGAACAAATTTAACTGTCTTGATTGAGGGGTCGTCTCATATCTCCATAACATATTTATATCCATAGAGGTATGGTATAACGCCTTTTCAGGGGTCGGTGGGTGGGGGATTTGCCTTGAAATTTTCACAGTGGCCAGCTGTTGGCATACTCGTTACATGTAAGGGGGTGTTACTAATTACGTAACGCTCTAGGGGTAGAGGAAGAGGGTACTGTGTTCGATTTACGTAACATTTTTCAAGACTATATGTTATTTTTATTAATTACTTAGACCTAAAAAGGTGTTTTTGGGAAGTGCGCGGTCTGTCTAGGAAAGAATATTTATTTGAATTTGTCGACTTTAACACGTAAAATTAAGAAGTGAAAACGTCTACTTTAGTATATTTTATTTTTCAAATATATACATGATCAATGTGTTATACAAGCTAAACTTTGAAAGTTCTAGTAACACTTTATAAAATATTAATTCTGAAATAGGAAGGTACGATTGTCGATAAGACGTTGTCAAGATCAAACCGGTTTTACCGTATCCTCAACCGAACGTTCTTCGTACAGCGCAAGATTTCTCGTTTAATTTTTTGAGATGAACCCTACAATTTGAAATCGGCAAACGCACGTGTTAACTGAAACTGACAACAGGCTGTCGTTTGTGCTTTGCCGAGCTATGGCGGCACAGGCGACGAATCGAGCGTATACTTTTGACGATTTCCGTTCATATCGAACACACACGAGTTTTTTAAAAGTGCATTTGAGCTTTTATTTCATATTTGTACATGTGTTATAATATGGTAACCAGAGAATGTAACTTTAACTAGGAGTCATCTCTAAGGACACCGCGTTTCCAGATTCATTGGAATGAATGATCTAGTTTTTATATATTGTTTAATAAATCGACATTGTAATGCAATGTAGTATTAGTTTGTTGTTAGTCCCCCACTGGACACCTAAAACAGCAATCCTAGTATATGGGTGCATACCGTGTATCTCGAATAGGTCACTGTGACCTTGACTGACCCTTGACCTACATATGGGGGTTTTCAGATGTGTTTAGACAAAATTTAATGAAAATATGACGTAAGTTATATTGTGTACATGAAAGTGCCACAACGAGTGACGGTTGATTATTGTATTTATTTCACTCTCGTTAGTTAAGACACGGGGTTTAGTCTTTGGTGACGTTTTGAAAATTAACTAACGTGAGTCACATAAGTAAGATGGTCAACCTTCACGAATTGAGACTTATTTCATAAATGAGGGGATTTACATTACATTCCTGTGCCATTCTACTAAATTTTGTTTTTAATTTTTTCAAGCTGAACAGAAAAATTAGGAATTACAATTGTGACGTCACATTAAAAATATTGCATCACAATGCGTTTTCATCCGATTCAATGTGTGTTTTTTTAGAAATAAGAACGCATTTGAATAGTTGAAAGTTAGTTTATATGTACAATTTAATTGCATGTAAAATTTGAACACATGAGCATTTGTCCTTGATTCCATAACCGGCCTCGGTGGCGTCGTGGTTAGGTCATCGGTCTACAAGCTGGTAGGTACTGGGTTCGGATCCCAGTCAAGGCATGGGATTTTTAATCCAGATACCGACTCCAAACTCTGAGTGAGTGCTCCGCAAGACTTAGTCGGTAGATGTAAACCACTTGCACTGACCAGTGATCCATAACTGGTTCAACAAAGGCCATGGTTTGTGCTATCCTGCCTGTGGGAAGTGCAAATAAAAGATCCCTTTGCTGCCTGTCGTAAAAGAGTAGCCTATGTGGCGACAGCTGGTTTCCTCTAAAAAAACAGTGTCAGAATGACCATATGTTTGACGTCCAATAGCCGATGATAAGATAACAAATCAATGTGCTCTAGTGGCGTCGTTAAATAAAACAACCTTTACTTTTTTGGTCCTTGATTCCAAGTCATAATGAAGGAAGTATCTTTCCTTCGTCCACCTTGCAGTTGGCATGTGCGGGTTGAACTCCTTGAGGTGGTCCAGGATATATGCCGGTGAGAAAACCCTATCATGAATCTGATAAACTGACTTCCAAAAAAATGTTCCTGTCCAAAACAAGTCCTTGTTGGCGTCAGAATACCCCATGCAGGATGAATTGCCGTGGCAGTGCTATTTTAGCGTATCTTTAAATAATACATAGGAAATGTTTTGGGGGGTTTTGTGGAAGCCATTTTGAACACTGCTTCTGAAGAGTGACATTGTTTCTGTTGTATCATCAGTATACATGTCTGCGTCAAGGGACGGTTCATCTAACACTTGAAATGTATGATTATCATTACTGTCATTTACATTCTGAGATGCGAATGACAACGTCTTCCTAAATAGCTTTTCTCTGCTGTGGAGGTGTTGGAAATTCCTTGTTGGATGTAGGGTTTACATCTATAGGTGTTGATATGGAAGATGCTTTCTTAAATGGATTGAGGAAATATTTATTTGTGCAATTTGTAAAGTCTAATTTACGACGATTACACAGCCTTTTGCCAGAACTGGATCTTCTACCTAGACAGAGCCGTCCCTAGAAAAGTGCTCCTTTGTATCGTTTTTATGTATAACTGCCCTACCTAGACTGACCCGTCCCCAGAAATAGTGTCTTTTAAACTTTTAATTGACAAGTGCTTACATGTGTTCCTTTGTATCGTTGGGTTTGGGGTTATTTTTAGTTTTTGTTTTTCTGGTTGTTGTTTTTGTTTGTTTTGTCTTGTTTTGTTTTTGTTGTTGTTTGTTTTTGTTGTTTGTTTGTTGTTGTTGTTGTTGTTGTTTTTTTGTTGTTGTTGTTGTTGTTGTTGTTTTTGTTGTTGTTTTTTTGGGGGGTGTTGTTGTTTTTGTAGGCTATATCTGCCCTACCTAGAATAGTGTCTTTTAAAAAGGTTATCAAAGTCAAATTACAATGAAATATATGATAGTAATACTTAGGCCTATATACAATGCAAAGTTGATTCTATGTATTTTGTCCTGGGCCCACCTCCCCTTCTCTCGCACCCGGTTAACGCCAAAATTTACGATTTAGTGATTCAGATCTAAGAGTATCGGGTTTGAACTAAATAATAATTTGTCGGTTATAAAACTCCAAAAGAGGAAGTGATCACTGTCTAAAAATGGGTAATGTTGCTATGCAGATGCCAACCCCCCCCCCCCCCCCCCCCCCCCCCCCCCCCACACAAACACACACATCTCGTGCCATGCTTAACAACGACCCTGATCATTAGTCCACCCCACTTTAAAAAAAAAAAAAAAAATGCTCCGACGGGTTTCATTTCATTTCATTTCAACTTATGTTCGTGCTTGTATCCAATTAAGGTTCAAGCACGCTGTCCTGGGCACACACACATCAACTATCTGGACTGTCTGTCCACTACAGTGGGCTAGTTGTTAGTTGGTTAGTGGTTAGTAAGAGAGAAGAGGGTGTAGTGGCTTTACACCTACCCATAGAACCCTTAAGAACTCGCTCTGGGTTGGAACCGGTACCGGCTTGTGAACCCTGTACCTACCAGACTGTAGTCCGATGGTTTAACCACTGCGCGACCTAGGCCGGTGACGGGTCTCAAAGCTCATATAATATTTTTTTATTAGAAAGAAAGAAAGAAATGTTTTATTTAACGACGCACTCAACACATTTTATTTACGGTTATATGGCGTCAGACATATGGTTAAGGACCACACAGATTTTGAGAGGAAACCCGCTGTCGCCATTTCATGGGCTACTCTTTCCGATTAGCAGCAAGGGTCTTTTATTTGCGCTTCAGAAGACCGCAGCTAGTCAGTTAGTGTACACTTCCGTTCGTACACTGTGATATATATACACAAACACATTCATATTAACTGCAAATATTAAAACTTTTATTATTATGCCCTTTGAACAAGCCAATGATCCCCGCTTTTTCTCCCCCCCCCCCTCCCAAAAAAACAACAACATTAAAATAAAATAAAATAAATAAATAATGTCCTAGATCCGCCCATGAAGTGGTTTATAGACTATATACTGTCTAGTGTGCTCTGTTTTATGTTTTCGGTATTGATAAGAAAACAATAAACAAAACGTCGATTTCAAAGTATTATTATGACTAGAAATCACGCGCCCGTTAGTAAATCTTAAGGCATAGATGATGTTTACTTGTAGAATGCAGGAAATTGCATTTCAGGACATTTAGTTGATCATATTTGCCTGAATCTTCCATTTATCATTGCTATTGTGGAAGGATGACAATTGGATTGTTTAGCAACAGCTCGTATGGAAATTCCACCTAGTAGCAATTCTATTGTTTGATTACGTTGGTGTACTAACAATCGCGGCTCTATTTTACGCATGTTCAGAGGGAAAATAACCACAGATCGGTGTTCAAAGACTCTTTCGTGACATTTTGCTTCAAACTCATCTAAACTATTGTGCTCTCCTTGAGTACAGGAAACAAAACATCATGATTTTCAGTTTTTGCATGTGCACGTAGTTCCGTTGACGCAAAATCTCAATGTTTTTTTTGAGCGCGTTGTTTAACATGTTTATATTAAAGGAAACATGTCACGTAAACCATATTTGGCACCAACCATGTACAATTAATTATAAATTGAATCACCTAAAAAAATTTTTTATAAAAAATTAATTACTTAAAATATCTCCATAAAAGAACCCCAGATACGAGCTCTTAGCGGAAATTGCCGATCTTTAATGAGCAGGGCAGTCACGAGGTCCGTGACGTCAGAGACGCGTCGCTTGATCTGAAGCCTTACACTTAAAAGCATTAGTCCGTACCACTCATAAAGAATCTAAGACTTGCACAGCTTACCAAAACAATGAGTGTTCGTTCGCAAAACGTTTTGCCGTATCAATATGAGCTGTTAGTAAATGAAGAAAGACACACATTTACTTACAACAGTGATACTGAAGAAAAAACGGATAGCGAGTCAGAGGGTGGAGAAACTGATGGTGCCAGACCAGACCGGTCGACCAATTTACAGCCCGGAGCCCGAAAGTAACCCGGAGACAAAACCAAAACTCGGATGCTAATGCCGAGGTGTATACTGTTCATATTTAGCATAAAGATACACCTCGATATGATGTATTTAAATATGTAAAAAATATAAATGTAGGACAAACATTTTTTGGGTTTTTTTTTTTTTTAAATATCGCATTTTTTATGTTCGGGCTGTACATAATGAAATCTGTATGCACAGTGTAAACAAACGCTCTAATTTACGACAAGGCGCTTCACTTTCATTAACCTGGCTTGTAAAACAACATAAATGACTTGAGAGTATAATCAACTTTTAAACTAAATATATTTCTATTTGCATCAATAGAACGAAATGGGGTTATAGTATTTTTCTCTCATAAAAAAAGTACCATATTATTAGGCCTATTGGTAGGGTGCGTTAGAGTAAAAACGACCACTCACGATACCCAAGTGATAATTTTCTTTTCTTTGGTACTACGTAATTGGTCAGTTTTGTAATTTTAGATGGGAAAGTCTACTTAATCAAGGGTTGTACAGCATTATTTACAGTAATGAAGCAGGGCGGCTGATAATGTTCATTAACATTGTACTATAGACCGTGGTAATCACTTACCTGGTCGATAACCCTGCAATATACACCTGCCAATCAGGAATCACATGTGCAGGCCACGGAAAGAAAGGACCAATTAACTAAAACAACACTCCGATTCTCAAGTCAGCCCGTGGATGAAACATAATAGTTATTTCGACACCGACAGTAATGGTTTATTTTGTATTGAACTTCGTGTTGCTTTGGGGCTTCGGGCGATGAGGAACGTTTTTGTGACGTATTCCGCCCGAAGATTAAAAACATTATTTAAAATTATTATTGTTTTCTACACGTTTTTTAAAAACATATTTAAATACATCGTACTGAGATGTATCCTCATGCCAAATCCCATGTTTGTATATGCCATATTAATTACTTGTTGACGTTTCCTTCTTCGGACGGTGAATACAGATTTTGTTATGTAGGCCTACAGCCCTAACATGAAAAATCTTTTTTTTTTTCAAAAAAATAAATAAATAAAAATTCTACATTTTTGTTTTAACATATATAAATACATATGTGAGGTGTATCTTTGTGCCAAATATGTACATGTACACCTCGGCATTCGCAACCGAGTACTGTTTTTGTCTCCGGGTAACGTTCGGGCTCCGGGCTGTAAATGGGCCGACACCAAAGTACTATGCGGTGTTGGTGTCCAATCTTTTCTTTTGCGATAAAATACACGCGTCTTTCTTCGGATACCATCCTTGTGAAAACCATAAAAAGACAATCCCGATCGTTTAAACTGTTTATTTTTACACCCAAAGGCCGCGCAGTACGGGACTGTTGAACTGAAAAGATCGTAAACCCCTTACTCCATATATAAACAGTTAACAACAATGGAAGAGTACAGCGGCTCTGACGTCACTTCCCTTTTTTTCCGAACGCTCACGAAGAAATATGCATAAATCGTACTTTGATACTGATTAGCGTAATTTCTTCATTTTAAGTTGACTACACGTATTTTATTGTTATAAAGTTATTTGTATATTATTTTTATATCATTTTTCTTTTAAAATGAGCTATAATATGGTCTCGTGTCATGTTTCCTTTAAGTTTAACTTGATATCGTTACCAAAAATTATAAACTTTAAAAACATACTTAAGAAAACTAGGTGGCGCGTTTCTAAAGAAGTTCAGCATATTTAGGCAACCTAAATGTGAACAGAAATTAATATTATTGAAAGAAATAAAGAAGCTATAACAGATCTGTAAGTGTATAATCAGATAGCATGTTTGGTGTAATCCAAACACAAACATCGCATCGCAATCAAGCTTTAAAAAAGTTTGTTTGTTTTGTTCAACGACACCACTAGAGCACATTGATGTATTAATCATCGGCTATTGGATGTCAAATATTTGGTAATTTTGACATAGTCGTAGAGAGGAAACCCGCTACATTTTTCCATTAGTAGCAAGGAATATTTTATATGCACCATCCCACATACGGGATAGCACATACCACGACCTTTGATATACCAGTCGTGGTGCACTAGCTGGAACAAGAAATAGCCCAATGGGACCACCGACGATGATCGATCCTAGACTGAGCACGCATCAGGGGAGCACTTCACCACTGAGCTACGTTCATCCCCTCAGGTTTCAGGTTTTAATTTGATAACGTATAGGCGTTTAAAAAACCCGACCATGCATTATTTGCCAATTAAGGGGAACATTTTTGTAATTTGCAAATAATTCGTCTTTCCTAAAACAAATGCATTAAAAATGTTTCCGAAATGATTTCTACAACAACACGAACAATACTGTAAAAGTTCAACTCGATATAAATCTGCTTTGAAATCACTACACTCGTTTCTTAACTTGGTATGCAGCACATTTTATCTTCTATTGCCAAATTAATGGAATGGTGCAACGCAAAGGACAAGAGTTTTGCTGTTGTTTTTGATTATTTAAATAAAGATATGTTTTGAAATTTTCGCATTTCTGCTCGTCGGTTATATCAAAGAGAGAATTAAACAGATAGTTCAACAAATGGAGATTTTACCGCAGGGCTCAGAAGCCGATTTAGTACCACAATCTGCATGCATTATTCACTGTAACCACGTTTGTTTCTCAGTGAGCACCATCATCTACAGAACAAGACCCATTTCCAAGACAGTCTTTCTCAGAGCATCTACAAACTAAAGCTGGACCATCCCTTAATTGGGATGGTGATACGAAAGTGTGTATTGTTTTACCCATTGCCAATAAAGATATTGTATTTTGTTGGGTACCCAGCCATGTTGGCATCAGGGTAATGAAAAGGCAGGTTCAGCTGCCAAGTCTGCTTTGGATTTGCCTCATGCCAAGGTTAGTGTGCCCTATACTGCTTTTAAAAATAGTATCTACCAATTTATCTTTACAACTTGGCAACATGATTGGGACGGTGCGGCTGCGAACAAGCTTCAATCTATCAAGCCAGTCTTGAGAAAGTGGCAGTCTTCCTGCATGCAGTACAGGGAGGATGAAATAGTATTTTGTCGTGCTCGCATCGGCCATACCTATTTGACCCCATCGTTTAGCTTGAAGAACGATCCTCCACCTCAGTGTGAGCACTGTCAGTGTCTTCTGACGGCACGCCACATTGTGGTGGAGTGTAAGCATCTCAAAGAAACTCGAAAAGATATATTTGTACAACGTAATGTGATGGAATAATTTCAAAACTTATATTACAGTTTCTACGTGATACTGACTTTATTCTACATTTTAATTGTATCTATTTGTGATATTTGTATTTTTTGCACAGCTATTTACACTATGTTTTAATATAACAGTTGACTTTTTATATTGATGTTGATCATCACTTCATTTGTTTGCATTTACCACAGTTTGACACCCAATAGCAGATGTATTGTTCGTGCTGGGGTGTTGTTAAACATTCATTCATTCTTTAAACTAATTATTTATGCTGTGCGAATGACGAATTTTGAATAGTGGACACATTTCACTTTAAACTGCTAGTGGTAGGGCCACAATTTGATCTCTAACATCCACAGACAAGACAGATGATGCCAGGATCATCACGTTTCATAAACTAGACATGTTTCCGGTTCAGAAAATATATGATATAAAAGTATATCTATGCATGCACTTTGTAATTTTTATCGTCTCTGGCATCTTTTTGTATTGTCCCCAGAGCAATATGGTCATCCCAAGGTTGGGGTGCCTTGAGATCATGCACTTGCAATGTCAAAATATCATTGCATATACATTATATGGAAATAGTAATAATAATATCGTGATATATAGTATTAACATAATACAATATCGTTGAATATTTATAATATGGGAAGTTAAATGCTCCGAGTTCAACATGAAAATGAGGAAAAGAAGAAGGAAAGAAAACAAAAGGAGTAAATAATTAAAAGGAAAAGGAAAGAGAAATGGAAGAATCCAG
>NC_054713.1:15872230-15918227 GCF_016097555.1 Gigantopelta aegis | reverse complement strand
CTGTATCTGTATTTCCAAGCAAGCTGTGTTTATATATATATAGATAAAAGATATAAAAGGAATCTAATTTGTACTGTATCTGTATTTCCAAGCAAGCTGTGTTTATATATATATAGATAAAAGATATAAAAGGAATATAATGTGTACTGTATCTGTATTTCCAAGCAAGCTGTGTTTATATATATATATATAAAAGATATAAAAGGAATATAATTTGTACTGTATCTGTATTTCCAAGCAAGCTGTGTTTATATATATATATATATATAAAAGATATAAAAGGAATATAATTTGTACTGTATGTGTATTTCCAAGCAAGCTGTGTTTATATATATATATATAGATAAAAGATATAAAAGGAATATAATGTGTACTGTATCTGTATTTCCAAGCAAGCTGTGTTTATATATATATATATAGATAAAAGATATAAAAGGAATATAACTTGTACTGTGTCTGTATTTCCAAGCAAGCTGTGTTTATATATATATATATAGATAAAAGATATAAAAGGAATATAATGTGTACTGTATCTGTATTTCCAAGCAAGCTGTGTTTATATATATATAGATAAAAGATATAAAAGGAATATAACTTGTACTGTGTCTGTATTTCCAAGCAAGCTGTGTTTATATATATATATATAGATAAAAGATATAAAAGGAATATAATTTGTACTGTATGTGTATTTCCAAGCAAGCTGTGTTTATATATATATAGATAAAAGATATAAAAGGAATATAATTTGTACTGTATCTGTATTTCCAAGCAAGCTGTGTTTATATATATATAGATAGATAAAAGATATAAAAGGAATATAATTTGTACTGTATGTGTATTTCCAAGCAAGCTGTGTTTATATATATATAGATAAAAGATATAAAAGGAATATAATGTGTACTGTATCTGTATTTCCAAGCAAGCTGTGTTTATATATATATATATAGATAAAAGATATAAAAGGAATATAATGTGTACTGTATCTGTATTTCCAAGCAAGCTGTGTTTATATATATATATATAGATAAAAGATATAAAAGGAATATAATTTGTACTGTATCTGTATTTCCAAGCAAGCTGTGTTTATTAAAAAAAAACATTCACTCATTGATAATTTTAATATAAGTATTTTTAATTAAAAAGGTCAAGTCAGAGGGTACATTGTTCAATAAATAATTGATAGTTACAATTTTTAAAAAGAATATATTTTTTCTATATCAAATTTTGTTTGTAATATGTCTTTAACGCTGTTAAAATGTAAAAAAAACAATTCTGTACTTTCATACTATAAATATAATATTTGACATTAAACTGTTAACCAATTTACCAAATAAGACAATATCTTTGCTGAAATTAATTTCAATTCCTGTTTTCGATAGCATCCATGATTTAAAAAATTTCCATATATTATGAACCTTTTGACATTTGAAAAATAGATGTTACCAGGTTTCTGGATAATTGTTACAAAAGTTCCAAATATTAGAATCTATATAATGGATCATATGTCAGTGGCGTAGGCAGGATTTTGTATTGAGGGGGGGGGGGGGTGGCACCTGGCAGCCAAGTAAACAATGATATCGAGTACGCCACTGATCACACCTAAATTTACTCCCCCCCCCCCCCCCCCACCCACCCCCGGCTACGCCACTGTCATATGTAAAACTATTAGTTGCCGGGCATCATGCTGATGTCTCTGGCATCATGACTAATTTACGCATCTGCGCGTGAAGTCTGAATCACTGTTCTAATTTACAAGACAAGACAAGAATTTATTTACACTCGGGCCGTTGCACAACGGCATAGGAGGAATATATACATATACAATTTGTAACATTCACGTGACAAGATGGTTGATAATGAACATATACAAAGTCCAATAAATAGAATTCTATAAGAACGATATGTATAACAAAACCTCTAAATGCATTACATACATGTACATATTTAAGAACACATCTGCTACACCGTTATCTCTGTTACGCTACGAGCACATACTATTGTTACCTGCAATTGCTTATTGATTATTTAATTCCTCCTCAAAATATATTTCTGTATACTAGCATATTATTTAATTACATTTTCGTGCCCACTGGACAGGGTTATCCAGCTTTTGCACGATGCTAGAAACATTTGTCTGACCCTAGGGCTAGATAAATCTGTTCGACCCGAGGGCTGGACGATTTGTACATACGCTGACGTCATAACTCATGGTTTTCAAAATTCTGTAAACCTCAGCCCTCACAAAAAACATTTTGTCCCTCGGGTTGGAATAGCCTTATCTATACCTCACAACGGTTTTAGATTCTGTTAGTCTGTTGCAGAGTAACTAGCTCTAAAATCTGCTTGTCGTTCAGTAGTTTTGTTGTTGCCATTTACCCTGTCTGTAATTCTTTTGTTAATAATAGATATGCAAATTTTACGAAGTATAGGTAATAAAGTAGTTCCACGATTATAATTTGGACCATGTGTATAAATAGCAACATAGTTCAATAATAACAGCACGTTTATGCACATTTTATTTCTTTAATTGTTCCATCGCGATGTTGCTGATATTTCTGTTCGTCGTGGAATGTCAAAGGTGTTGCCGAAGCCTGGAAATCTTGCATACGTGGGGTTTTGTCAGGTTGATTCTATCTCGTTTGAGACTGTCTTTTCTGAAGTTATTAGGCGTGCGGATTGAGACTGTCTTTTCTGAAGTTATTAGGCGTGCGGATTGAGGCTCATTTTGGGGGTTAAGTGGCAACTACCGTACTACCAGCTAATTTTGGTATTTAGTGACGGTATATGTCCTGACTATCTTACAGGTGAAAATTACCCAGAATTCCTGTGGGGAACATGCTAAAATGACGTCATTAATATGGCGACCGTGTTCAGTATATGTTTCAAGAAGCCCAGTAAAATGATGTAGACGTCATAGATAAAAGCATCAAATTCCGTCCACAACTTTTAATATGAACCACTCTGCCCAAATTACATTATAGCAGCTAATTAGGATTTTAAAGATGGTCGCCATAAAAAAACCTATTAGTACCAATATATCAGCACCCATGCCACCTAGGATCGCAATTATTTGGTCTACACTAATATTTTTCTAGGGACAAGGCATGCAATGATATAATTACAAATATTACTATCTAGATTTGTATAAAAGGAACGAAATATAGAGAAATATTATTGAGGAAAACAAACGTCTATTGTGCATGACCTGCTTCTTGCTGTATTATCGTTGTGTTTTAGATGATTTTAAAGAAGAAACTACAAATTAAACAAATAGAAATGTTTTGTTTAACGACGCACAAAACATTATGGCTTCGAAAATATAGTTAAGGACCATAAATATAATTAGTGAGGAAACCCGTTCCCGGCTCTCCATGGATTACCCTTTTTGATATGCAATCAGTTAATTCATGATAATGTACCTGTACTTGAAAATATACTGACACACAATGAAAACGCAAAAACAACTTTTCATGTCAAATAACGACAAACTATTAATGAATTGATGGATAATGTAATATGGCATTAATGACTAGTATTCATGAGATACATTCACATGGAAACATGGCCAGTTATCATCAGTAATCGAGTTGCATTCGTAATCGAAAAGTTCACCACCACCCTCACCCCCCACCCCACACACACACACACCCCATATCAAGGTCAGTATCTGGTGTGTCCACCATTGGCCCGTGAGCATGCGTGAAGACGACGGGGAAAGGATTGGCACAAACATCTCAAATAAGCCACAGGAATGTTCCTCCACTCCTCCTGCAACGCCTGTGTAAGCTCAGCGACGTTACGCGGTGGTGGCTGGCGGTGACGTACACGACGTCCTAACTCATTCCACATGTGTTCAAATCCGGTGAAACGGCGGGCCAGTTCATAACGGTGATACCGGCTTGTTGCAGGAATGCCTGGGTAATTCTTGTAGTATGTGGACGGGCATTGTCTTGTTGAAACAGAAGGGGACCTCCTGGTCTTCGGTGACGGTGCAAAAGTGGCTGGAGAACTGGTCTTAGAATAACGTCAACATAACGCTGGGCTGTAAGGACATCGTGGACAATGATGAGATCACTCCTGAAATCACAGTTGATTGCCCCCCCCCCCCCCCCCCACCACCACCATCAGATAACCGCCGCCAAACCGATCACGTTCTCTCACACATCCGTCAGCGTACCGTTCATGGAGTCTCCTGTACACACGTGCTCTTCCATCAGCAAAGGAGATAGAGAAACGGGACTCATCTGAGAAAACAATGCTCCGGTAAAATGCTGGTGGATGATTACCATTCTGGAGAGCAAACTGTATATCCAATAATTGATGGATGGCCTCATAAGGTCCTAGCAACTTGGCTTTGCGAAGTCCACCCTTGAACCATGCCCAACGCTCGCTCCCTTTGTTCTTCTCCGAGTCGTGGCATTCTTAACATGACGAGGAATATGACACCGTTATGTGACTTTTATGTGTCCACATACTGGCATTTCACGTGCATTGCATGAAGCATGATTGAGTATGTCGTGAACGCATTTCACACCATTTTGTGTGTTTCTGCTATTGTATGTGTAACGAGAACAAAACCAGGATTAAAACTCAGGCAAAAGTACCAATCATTGGCTTCCTCTCATAAATTGTTATTTTAAGTGCAATAAATATATTTTTCATTAATCACAACAAAATATTGAAAAATATATGTTTTGCGTTTTCATTGGGTGTCAGTATATAGACACGGTAATATATTTTGGTCACGGAATAGAGTAACACAATTAATAATTAATTGCAATATGCAGAGATATAATATTATTGAAGATGTTTTGCTGATACCATACGCTACTGCACCGGCATTGGGATTTTTCAAATTTAAACTATAATTATCGGAATCATCCCACTATCTCTGATTTCACTAGCCCTGGTACCACTAGCCCTGAAAAATTACCAATTAATGGCTGCCATGGATGTTCCATTTCATTAGACTACTCCCCTGTACATATAAACTATTAATAAATAAACATGTCTTGTTTTACTGATTAGGTAGACACAATAGATGAGATACCCTTTTAATGCCTCAATTGAAAACGTGGAGTACTTACTTAATCCTCTTCGTACAATTCCTTTATCTATAAACATGTGTTGTTTTAATATGCTCGCTGTGCGTTAATCCTCTTCATACAATTCCTTTATCTATAAACATGTGTTGTTTTAATATCACTATTACTGTCAATACATAATTAGTAGGGACCTCTATATATGAATGTTGCAAATGTGACTATACAGATAAATGCTCGCTGTGCGTTATGGCGGAGGTAACCTTTGTAGAGGGTGCCAGAGGCAATAAAGTAGCAATTTTGGATGACTATGTCTTCCATAAGAACGCACAAGTAAAGGCGGGCGTGAAATGGAGATGTAGCGAGACTAAGAATTTGAAATGCAATGTGTTTATTGTAGTATCTGAGGGGTTAGTTGTCAAACAACAGTACGAACACAATCACGCTCCCAATGTTGGTGACATTGAAGCTCGTAGGTTAAAAGCTAACATGCGTAAGAGGGCTCGTGAAGAGTCAGGTCCTATTCAGGTTATTTATGAGCAGGAGAAGGTGAAGTTGCTACAACCAGAAACCGCTGCAGCTGAAGTCGCAGCTAACCTACCACAGTTCTCAGGTATAAACCATATTTGTTTTGCAAAAGAAGACGAAAGTATATTGACATTGACACTCGTATTGACAAACTCGGGCTTGCCTACATTACAACAGAACGGACCCTAGACTCCTACCTCAGTGCCATTGGTCATCTGATGGATAGGAAGTGTTGAACAATCAGTTGCTAAATGTGTCAGTGCTATGACATATGTTGCATTGTTTGTATGGTTTTGAAATGTCATGTTTTAAATGTATTATTAAAGTGCTATTATAGTGCTATTACCATAAACACTATCGAATAAAACATTTATTTAACTATATTAATTTTTGAAATTAATTATTTGATTTAGTTTGTTTATAATGGGGATGACAACCGGTGGCAGTAACAGCCAATATGACTGACAATCTGGGGCTAGTGGAACCAGGGCTAGTGGGGCTAACTCTAATTATCACAGTAATCGTACACTACAGTGTAGCACATCTGCTACCGTATCACCTTAGACTTGAAACTACACTTAACGCTTCACTTCCATTTGGTTAAAATGCCATTTGGTCGAACAATAAAATATATTATAAAAACAATAACGAGAGAATCGCTAATCATCTAACGGTACATCCATTTGGACCAGACATCATTTATTTTACAGAATAACAAGAACAATATAACAATGACATGTTATAAAACTGTTAGAATATATCACATATTTTAATGAACATTTTAGTGAATAATATTTGAGGAATAGTTTAGAAGTTTGAATGTCATTGTGTGATTAGTGTCAATGTTATCCGAGTTTAATATTAATATGAGTTAAAATAGTACCGGTGTAAACGGAATGCAAGTCCGTAGGAACAGTCTATCTAGACGTAATCTCCTAGGAATGCAGGTCCTAGGTCTAATATACCTAGGAATGCAAGACCTGGGACTTACGTTCCTTAGGAATACTCGTCTGACTACCAGGATATCAAATACGGGCCGGATTGGCCTTCCTGGACAATCAAGTTTTAAGTCTGGTGGTACACATACAAATTAAATTATAATGTAAACAAAACGAAAAGCGGTGTCCTTTCTGGTTTATTTAATTAACTTACGATACTGGCGCCTCTCTTTATTTACATATTTTCTATTTATTCAAATATTTTCCATTTATATAATTTTCAAGAGTATGTACACATTTTGTTGACCTTATTACATGAGCAGAACCAAGGTCTTTATTTATTGCGTGTTGTTCCAACTAATAAATGCTTAAACATTTAAAAGTAATGCTTGAAAACTCGAAAACATTTTCCATAATTCGAAGCATGTTACATGTATTAGTACTTGCAAATAATATAACTTGACCATATGATACACCAACAAAATTATTTGTTAGACATTATGTACTGGCATTTGATAATAATAATTCAACTATAAAAATGTGATATTTGCATTATATAAATTACCTTGTTATTATATAATTTTAAGTCTATGCCTTTTTGTCAATAATTTGGCAGGCGCGTGTACATAGGTTGTGGGGTGGGTGGCGTGGCGTGGTCTAAACACCCCTCCTCAAACGATATTCCTTACTTGCCAGTCTAGACCTAACCCTACCCCCCCCCCCCCCCCCCCCCGAATAACTTACTGAACATGTGCCAGCTTAGTAAATTGTTCTCTGGGCTTTATGATATCTTAGTCCGAACCGATCACATCATTGATTAACAAATTTATGTTAAATGGTTTTCATTAAGGTATCTCAATTAATAGAAATGTCAATGATTAAGAGTGGATTTTAACAGCTCAGTAGATCACTACACCGACTAAAAAAACCCAGTAACCCCTGAACAATTATTTTACTGTTAATAATATGCACACACAATTTACAGAGATACTTTTAAACAAATCAACTATTCATGACTTTTTTCTTCTTCTTTTTTTTTTGGGGGGGGGGGGGGGGAGTTCGAGTGGGACGTAGCCCAACGGTAAAACGCTCGCTTGATCCGCGGTCGATTATGATTAATCCCTGTCTGTGGACCCATTGGGCTATTTCTCTTTTCAGCCAGTGCTCCACATCTGGTGTACCAAAAAAAGGCCGTGGTATGTACTATCCTGTCTGTGGGGTGGTGAATATAAAAGATCCTTTGCTGCTAATCGAAAAGAGTAGCCCATGAAGTTGCGGCAGCGGGTTTCATCGCTCTCTAACTCGTATCTTATGTTTATGATGGTTAAAACTGCCATAAAGCAGTCAGTGATAATTTCAAGTGTTTTGATGCTATTTGTAATTGTTCATCTATAAAAGGCAATTTTCCATGCTTATTATTCCTGTTATTTTTATATTGTAGTATCTGGTAAGTATTACTAGATATCAGCATAGGCGTCGGAAACGGGAGGGGAGCGGACGGGGGAAGGACTGACTCCCCAACACTGAAGGTGGGGGGGGGGGCACAATATGCACAATATGAACTCGCATTTAATAAGCCCCCCCCCCCCCCACCCCACCCCCACCCCTCACCAGTTGCTGCCAATTTCCGACGCCTATGAATACCACTAACTACTAGAACTAAGTACAATTTTCAAAGTTTTACTATAGGGATTTTCATGAATCATATAATTTTTTATATGTAATAAGCAAAATATCCAGCGGACTATGCATACTAGACCCCAGGATGCGAACTGCCGGGGGGCTCATTGCACTCACGCCAACGAGTGCCCTGACTATAAGTGGGCGGTATGCATCATGGCTGACAGGGATTGTCCCATAAATCGGTCTGCGGGTAGAAATGTGAATGCGCCTCACCCCACCGTCTCGGCGACTGGCGCAAAATACTCTCGTAAGGCTGAGTCTAGTAATGTCAACACAGGGACTCAGCTTTTTAATAAAACTTCTTATGCCGGCGCGGCTTCAGGGGCAAACAAACTTGTTTCGGATCAACCTATTACAGCTCTCGAATTGGTTAGGGTCATTTCTGGTATTTTTTTGACACGAGAGATTCCAAAAGCCCCGCATTCAAATGTTTTCTTAGATAGCATTATTGAGGCTTCCAGAGATGCATGCAGGGTGCTGAATGATCATTTAGCTATCGAGGTTAACCCTAATGCCATTGAAACACGTGGTGTTTCATGGTATAGGGCTAGGGACCTGGTAGTTCAGAGAGCGAAGCAAATGCTAGTGTGGATTGACTTTTCAATAGTTCATCTAACTAGTACTGTCCCGCTACTCGTCATCCTTATACACCCGATAACAGTTACTTTAGTAGATAAATTAAATAACAATAGTAATAATAACAATAGCTCTGCGCAAAAAACGGACCTGAGCTAAAAAAAAAATCTGGGAAACTAATAAAAATATAGATATTATTGTCATTCAGGAGTCCTGGATTCCAAATTATACTGATAAAGATAAACAGACTAAGTTATTTACGGAATTCAAAATTGCCGGTTATACTGGACTCTTTGATACGAATGACAATACTTATAGGGGAGGGGTGGCTACCTTTGTTAAAGATGGTATATCCCACTCTCAAATTCAAACAGCTATCAGCCATTCAAGTATCAATACTTTGGAGGTGTCTATCCATACTAAATCTGGGGATATCAATTTATTTAATTATTATGTTCATCCTACTAATTCGGGTAAAACTTTAAATTTAAATACTTTTTTGCACCCATTGGTAGCCATTTAAAAATTTTAATTATTTTAGGAGATTTTAACTGTAAGAACACACTTTGGGGATCTAAGGTTACCAATTTGCAAGGCTGTACTGTGGAACATTTTACTGAAAAACTGGAATTGGCCTGCTTAAATGATGGAAGCTTTACCTGTCTATCTGACACCGACCATGCTTGGTCTTGTTTGGATATTACATTAACATCTAGTAATACTGCGGCTGGTTGTGAGTGGGAGGTACTTGATGACCCAAGTAGTGACCACCTCCCAATTAAAATTACTTATAATATTTTGGATGTTTGGATAAGTAAATCTAAATGGAATTTCGATAGAGCTGATTGGTCTAAATTTGAACACCTTTGTGCTAATTTAGAGCATGAGCAGATAAGAGATACCAATATTGGTTCAAAAAAATTAAATTTAAAAAGGTTTAATACAAATTTAGTTTCGGCCATTATCAATATTCCAGAGAAAACAGTCCCAGTTTACTCTTCTATTTGTAAACATAACCCAGTCCCATGGTGGACTGAGGAACATTACAAACTTAAAAAACTTAGAAATAAACATAGCAAATTATTGCAAAAATCTAATATTGAGAATAATATTCGGAATTTTAAAGACAGTAAATATAAATTAAAAGTCAGTATTAATAAAGCTAAAACGACCTCATGGACTCAGTACTGTTGTTCTCTAAACAAGGACTCAAAGGTTAGTGAGGTCTAAGATCAAAAGGGTCAAGAGAAAACCTTCAAGTAATAAAGTTATATTAAAAAATAATAAAACTTGTAAATCAGAACAAGATCAAGTCAATATTCTCCTGTCACAGGGATTCTATAATACTCGTAACTGAATAAAACACGATTATCCAAATCTCTCTCCTAACTGTATATCTATTAGATCTCTCTGTAACAGGCAGTTCAAAACCGCTTTGGCTCGTCTAGGTATGATCAGAGATAACATCTTATAAAGTAATTATATAGCACGTTTAGTTCACTAGAAAAACAACAAAAACACAATACACTTTGGAATCTGTATTAACCTACGCTGACAAATGTACAGCCGCAGTAGTTAATTAATAACAACAATAATAACAACCCAGGAACTGATCACTTAATTAGTTAATCTCTAGGTGTCTAGTTTACACAATATGCTAATCACTTCACCGTGACACAACACCCACACGTGTGATAATTGAGAAACGCTTCTAGGGGAACTTAATTAATAAAGGAATTACAACACTACTCCTAACTGGTTAATTTTTAATTAACCCTTAACTACTCATTCAATAACCTTGTAATACAGACTTAATACTGGTAACTATCACAATAAAGACAATAACATACAGTTTACCTAGGTCTTCTAGGATGACTGGCTAAACTTTATATTACCAAATACTCGTATAATGTTAGAATAAAAAGTCTACGATTTACTTCGTCAGATGACCGAAGACACTGTCTAAAGAATATTGGTATAATACAGTATTAAAATATTTAAAGTCACATCAATCACATCAAGGTTATACAACAGAGCAGAAATAATATATTTACCCAAAGTCCAAACGGACAACGTTCCCTGGGAGCCGTCCTTTTTTGGTTCTCCTAGATATCTCTAAACCCTAGCTATTTATTATAAAATCAGAAAATCGCCTGGGGGTACAAGGCGGTACCTCACGTATCATCTGAATTTCCACAGCGACCAAGACGGCATATCTTTCTCTTAGATCGCCAGACTGGCTGTCGCCATTCCGCGAGCAATCCCCTGGCCATAAACAGCACTACCGGAGATATTACGTAACTACTAGCCACATGGCCTCCACACCTGCTCTGGGTGTGTATTAGGCGTACCGATCGAGGACCGTCGCGCAGAAGTATTACGTAACATGTTGCCCACCAGGCTAAGTGCAATTTGGAACTGCACACGGTCTTCTAAAACAATCAATATCGCCACAGGCGAAAACAAAATTAAGAGCATGTTCCGTCACACACCCCCACCTCAAAAAGGATATTTCCTCTACTCTAGGAATAGGGAAATATACTACATTAAAACAAAAAGGTGCGTTAACCGACGCATACGGGCATTTATAACACATGTAATAATAAGGTGACTACCAGTAATCACACTGAGTCTCTGAGTCCCTGGTATACAAATAAAATATATAAAAACAAAACAGAAATCAAGAATGTCAACACATTGTCATAACGTTCAACTTCGGGACAGGGCATCAGCGATTACATTGGATGTGCCCTTGATATGTTCAATGGTAATTGGGTATTCCTGTAGAAGGAGACTCTATCTCAAAACTGTTTGGTTGGAGGCTTTCATTAGGATGGTCCAGTCGGTCTTCGTCTTCTTGAAACAGCACAGCTCCAGCACCCACGTCACTGGCACCCACAGCTAGCTTGAAAGGCACTCGGTAGTCTGGTGCTGCCATCACGGAGAGGAGTAGCGCATCTGCTTGATACGGTTGAATGACTTCTCGCATTCACCTGACCACTGGAACTTCGTTTCTTTCTTTTTCAGTGTCGCACGTTTTCCAGGTTTTCTCCGATAGGCATGCTGTCGAATCGGTGTTGCGTTGGGTTCCAAGCGCACATCCTGGCTTAAGGGGTTGGTAATCGTTGGAAGGTTCTGACAAATGGAAACATTGTCTTGTTTCAACGTAGTTAACTTTGCTCGCTGGGGGTTCAAGTCTGCTAGAATCTGGCTGTTGGCCAATTTTCTCTCTGCAGTCTTGACGCCATCACAGGAAATTGAGTGACTCTCAATTTGGACCGGTAACTCTGGAACTATCGGCAGTCTGTCAAAATAACCTTTTAGCAAATTGATGTGACAATACCTACTTTTCCTAACCCTATCAGGAGTGTTTATCACATACCCTGTCTCATTAACCCGTTTGAGCACAACATAGGGCCCGAAATACCTGTTCTGCACAGAACCCCGTTTAATGGGAAGGTACAGCAGCACCTTATCCCCTGGTTTAAATTCCCGACTCCTAGTCTTCCTATCAAACACTGATTTTATTTTGCTCTGAGCATGGCTCAGTTGCTTCCTATCCTTTCTATCAAACACTGATTTTATTTTGCTCTGAGCATGGCTCCCTCTATCAAATACACAACTGTCCATCATTAACCCCCTCCATCTCACCCTTAGTTTAACAACGTAGGCGAACTGCCAACAAATTGGATCAACCCCTGGTTCCATCACATTTAATTCCAAACAGTGGTTCATTTCCCCTCTGCGGGATCAACCGGTTCCACCACATTTACTCAGTTGACTATCTACCATTTTACTGATAACCTCATCCACTCCAATTTCATGGCTCACACACGTATCAGACAAATCACAAATATCCTCTGGGTCTCGTGCTAACCTACTGGCCATAGCCCTAGTCTTTACACACGCAGGATATTTAATCTCATCAACCTCACACTCTTCTATTGGTAAAGTGCTGTCTTTAATTAACAGTTGGTCACATTTCAGCTGACAACACTGACTAGTCAAATCATTTCCCAACAAAACTCCTATGTTTTCAACAGGCAAGTCCTTCACAACACCCATAATGACTGGTCCCGTCACAAACTTCGAACACAAGAAAACCTTATGTAACCTGACAACCATATTTTCTCCAGTAACCGAGGTTAAAGCCAAACTACGTCCTGTATCTGAATTCTCAATACCAGCTAAACACTTTGACGTTATAAGCGACAGATTACAGTCTGTGTCTCGATAGATTGATATTGCCTTAGGACTCAATTCTTGTTTCACATCACAAACCATACCAGTGGACACATACGGGTTTACTTTCTCTGCCATGGGACTAACCATTAACTCTCTCGCTAACGGAGCTGACCTCACTAAACCGACCACGTGCGCATTATCGCGTTTCCTTTTAAAACAGTCCCCGACAAGATGGTTATCCTTTTTACAGTAACTGCAATGTGGACGAAAAGTTCGTGCATTGGCTGATAACGCAGGCTTATCCTTACTTTGCCCACCAGGTGCATTCCTTGCCTGACTAGCTGACCAACTAGATGACTCTCCCCGATAGCTACTTTCCCGGGAAAAACCTGGCTGAAATTTCTTCTTATCACCCTGTTGTAAACAGCTACCCTGTACTGCCTGAGCTTTGTTTATTAACACGTAGTCATCTGCCACTATGCCTGCCTCCTCTATCTTTTTGACATCACGATCCTCTAAATGAATACGTAAGCTAACTGGTAATCCATTTTTAATGTCCTGTAAGATCAACAACTCCTGTAACTCGGTATATGACTCTACCTGATAAGACACCACCCATTTATCAAACATCCCTGCCTTCTTAGCCACAAACTCACTATAAGACTGACCCTGCGTTTTTCTCAACTCGCTATAACATAAACGATAATCCTCAGGTCGTAATTCATACGCCCTCAACACTGCCGCCTTAACTAGGTCGTACTGACTTGCTCGCTCATCACTCATTGAATTATAAGCTACACTAGCCTTCCCCTTAAACTTAGACACGGCTAACAATGTCCACTTAGACTGCGGCCATTTTAGCTGCTTAGCGGCCCGTTCAAAAAGTTGGAAAAACATATCTACCTCCTGGTCATCAAATACCGGCACTGATCTATAAGCCTCCGACATGTTAAACCCATTTCCGGCTTCATGTCTAACTTCTTCAGTATTCAACTTTAACTCATGTTCCACTTTTAATTTTTCTAACTGGAATTCTCTATCCCTCTCTTCTCTCTCTCTATCCCTCTCTTCTCTCTCACTATCCCTCTCTTCTCTATCTCTATCTTCTCTATCCCTTTCTTCTCTTTCTCTCTCTCTCTCAATCTCTATCTTCTTCTCTTCTCTCTCTCTCTCTCTCTCTCTCTCTCTCTCTCTCTCTCTCTCTCTCTCTCTCTCTCTCTCTCTCTCTCTCTCTCTCTCTCTCTCTCTCTCTCTCTCTCTCTCTCTCTATCTAATGCACGTTCTTCTCTTTCGTACTCAAGCTTTTTAAAAGCTAATTGTTGTTCCACACTTAACTCATTTATCTCTATCTCTGGAACAATCTCACTGTCTTCCATAACAGGACTATCACCAAAAACTTCCTGGATAATAATTGTCCTTATATCTCCTAAGGTTTTAGCTGATGTTAAATCAATTTCTCGCTCACCCGCGATTTCAACTAACTCGGCCTTACGTGCTCGCTTAATCTCCACTACACTGAGCGTAGGCCTATCCAGCAAATTCTTATCCATGTTTAGATATGACGCATTTATTATTAATTAATTTTCTAGTGAACAACGTTGCTACTTCTGGTCATTTGTAAAAATAATTTATAAAGCCCCCATTTACAAACAATACTTTTTTTAAATATGCATGTCCCGTTTCAGATCCGGGGCGAGCGCCCCAATTTTCTACTCCTGTCACGGGGATTCTATAATACCCGTAACTGAATAAAACACGATTATCCAAATCTCTCTCCTAACTGTATATTTATTAGATCTCTCTGTAACGGGCAGTTCAAAACCGCTTTGGCTCGTCTAGGTATGATCAGAGATAACATCTTATATAAAGTTTATATTATATAGCACGTTTAGTTCACCAGAAAACACAACAAAAACACAATACACTTTGGAATCTGTATTAACCTACGCTGACAAATGTACAGCCGCAGTAGTTAATTAATAACAACAATAATAACAACCCAGGAACTGATCACTTAATTAGTTAATCTCGAGGTGTCTAATTTACACAATATGCTAATCACTTCACCGTGACACAACACCCACACGTGTGATAATTGAGAAACGCTTCTAGGGGAACTTAATTAATAAAGGAATTACAACACTACTCCTAACTGGTTAATTTTTAATTAACCCTTAACTACTCATTCAACAACCTTGTAATACAGACTTAATACTGGTAACTATCACAATAAAGACAATAACATACAGTTTACCTAGGTCTTCTAGGATGACTGGCTAAGCTTTATATTACCAAATACTCGTATAATGTTAGAACAAAAAGTCTACGATTTACTTCGTCAGATGACCGAAGACACTGTCTAAAGAATATTGGTATAATACAGTATTAAAATATTTAAAGTCACATCAATCACATCAAGGTTATACAACAGAGCAGATAATATATTTACCCAAAGTCCAAACGGACAACGTTCCCTGGGAGCCGTCCTTTTTGGTTCTCCTAGATATCTCTAAACCCTAGCTATTTATTATAAAATCAGAAAATCGCCTGGGGGTACAAGGCGGTACCTCACGTATCATCTGAATTTCCACAGCGACCAAGACGGCATATCTTTCTCTTAGATCGCCAGACTGGCTGTCGCCATTCCGCGAGCAATCCCCTGGCCATAAACAGCACTACCGGAGATATTACGTAACTACTAGCCACATGGCCTCCACACCTGCTCTGGGTGTGTATTAGGCGTACCGATCGAGGACCGTCGCGCAGAAGTATTACGTAACAAGTTGCCCACCTGGATAAGTGCAATTTGGAACTGCACACGGCCTTCTAAAACAATTAATATCGCCACAGGCGAAAACAAAATTAAGAGCATGTTCCGTCACATTCTTGGAGCTACTTTTAAAAATAATTCGGCTACTACTAATTATACTAGAGATTTTAAACATAATTCGGCTACTACTAATTATACTAGAGATTTTAAAAATAATTCGGCTACTACTAATTATACTAGAGATTTTAAACATAATTCGGCTACTACTAATTATACTAGAGATTTTAAACATAATTCGGCTACTACTAATTATACTAGAGATTTTCAGACTAGAAAAATAAAAATGGAAAATGACAGTCCGGTACCCCAAGAACCCTGCTCCCCAAAGGATGATCTTCCATATAATGCACCCTTTAAATTCCATGAAATGCTTAGTGCTTGTGTTGGCCGAAAAGTTCAACTCCAGGGCCTGACAAATTTAGTTAATCTTTCTTTAATAATGCCCACCAAAACACTTGAGCTTTTCTTGGAACTCTTTAATTTAATTTGGAGTGAGGGATACTGTGAATACTAGTACATGTACTTTTTCTCTTAATTATCTGCATACAAATGTTATTTCATCTTGTAGCAGCAATAGAAATGCATATTTACCACTAGATAATTTTACAAATGTAACAAATGTTCATGCACCCAGCATTTCCACTGAAAAAAAACTGACAAACCTTCTGTTACTAAAAAAGTATATAACAACGTCAGTTTTCAAACCTCCTCCCCCAAAAAGAAAAGAAAATTTTGTAAATACTCAATTATCCTTTTTCAGTATAAATGTGTGTGGTCTTAGGAGTAAACTAAAAATTCCAGAGTTTGTAGAATTTATATCCAAGCATGATATTCTTTGTTTCACTGAAACTAAAACCGGTGAATGTGACAGTCTATCTACATTAATCCCAGGTTATACTCTCTTTTTGAATAATAGAAAGAAAAGATTACATCCATCTGGTGGAATTGTCATGGGTATAACACATGAATTATTTGATATCATAGATTTCAATGTTACAAATAATTCTGACTATATGTCTTGGCTTAGCATACCAGAAGAAATAAGAGGATTTTGTGAAAAACTAACAGTTGGTGTGGTATACATTCCCCCCATGGGATCTCCATACTATAAAGAAAATACATTTGACATCATAGAAAATGAAATTACCAACTACACAGAAAAAATAACCCATTATTACTACTAGGTGATTTTAATGCTAGAAAAAAAATGTTTTCCTGATTACACTATAATTGACACAGACACAGACATGCTAAATAACATAAGAAAATGACTTGTTGGATTTTTTTTTAATGACAGTTTTAATTAGAATCAAGCCAGGATTCAGGCAAAGTAAATAGTCAGGATATTAAACTATTGAATTTATGTCAATCACACAATCTATATATATAGTGAATGGCAGATTGGGTGATGATAAACATGTGGG
Source organism: Gigantopelta aegis (assembly GCF_016097555.1). Classification (NCBI taxonomy): domain Eukaryota; kingdom Metazoa; phylum Mollusca; class Gastropoda; order Neomphalida; family Peltospiridae; genus Gigantopelta; species Gigantopelta aegis. The sequence goes on along the minus strand of NC_054713.1, from coordinate 15,901,021 downwards.
AAAAGTTACTTGTAAAGACAGTATTGTTGTAGCTTATGCCATTGCCACTTATCATATATTTAAAATAACAAATATTTTTTTCAAGTGTGTGAATTTGACCCACTTTTCTCAGATGTTCACTGCGGCCTAATACTGAGCATAGACATAAATAAACAAACCTGCGATAATGATACAGTTGGAATTATAACACCTCCTACAAAAAAGAAGCCAAGTAAATGGAAACCAGAAAAGTCTACTGAATTCAAAAATAAAATCAATGGGGAATCGCATCCAAGCACGTGTCGATAAAGCAACAGAGAAGTTGAACAATTTATTTTTAGATGCAGCCGAATCGACCTTAGGTCATGCACGCGCTCAGTCGAACAAGCCAAAGGTCATCGAACATTGTATGGAAAGTCGCACAGATGTCGCGCGCTACGCGGAAAGTACCATGAGGCCAAAAAAACTTATAACTTGTATAAAACTGTAGAACATAAGTCAACTAAGAACAACCGACCCTAAAGCTTTTATGAACTACTCAAACGACCGAACGAAGAAAAAAACTTACTCCTCTAGATGATTTTTATATATTTTTTAAAAATTTAAACAAAGACGAAACAGATGACAATGAAATAAAAATAAATGTAGATAGACTTAGACGGAGAAAATGTTTTAAATCAAAGGACAGTAGAAGTAGAAATAATAAAGGCTATAAAACAGTTGGAAAATGGAAAGGCACCAGGAATTGATAACATCATCAATGAATATGTTAAAACGACTGCGGACATGATGTTGCCAATCTTATGTAAATTTGTTCAACATAATCCTGGAAAACGGAGTTTATCCTAGTGAATGGCTAATTGGAGTTATTAAACCTATTTTCAAAAATAAAGGCAGTCGCTTATTACCAGAAACATACAGACCAATAACGTTACTATGTTGCATTTCTAAACTATTTACAACAATTTTATATAACCGATTGAACAAATTTGTTGAAGAAAACGACATATTGAACGAAGCCCAAACTGCTTTTCGACAAGGTTATTCCATCACAGACCATTTATTTAATATACATTCACTGATCGAAATTTTAAAGAAAAAAAAAAAACTATTCTGTGCTTTTGTTGACTTCCAAAAGGCGTTTGATTTAATTTAACATGCCTGTGGCAAAAACTATTAGACAATAACATAAATGGAAAATTCTTTAAAATCACAAAGCAAATGGACCAAGGAATAAAATCATGTATTTGTACAGTCAATGGAACCTCAGAACAGTTCCCTTGCAACATCAGAGTCCGTCAAGAACATTTGTCGCCAGTCCTATTCTCTCTCTATTTAAATGATCTAGAAAACTTTTTATTAAATTTTCAAAATTGTAATAGGGTATCCTTCGAAATAGATGGTATGGAAATTTTTGTGATCTGACCCTATGCCTATTATATGCTGATGATACCGCGCTTCTCGCAACTAATGCCTCTGACTTACAGCAATCACTAAATGTATTTTCCCAGTATTGTAACAAATGAAACTAAGTCAATGCAAATAAAACTAAAATACTCATGTTTAATGGTAATGGAAACGATTACAAGAAGGTATTTACACTTGTAAACTTTGAACTTGAAAACGTAAAAGAATATAAATACAAATTTAATATAACCAAAAAATATACTAAAACAAAAGGCAATAAAAGCAATGTACTTTGTTCTATCAAAATCAAAAGATAACAACTTTTCAGTGGAATGTAAACTAAAACTATCTGACTCAATTGTACTTCCGATTCTTTTATATGGATGCGAAATATGGGGTTATGAAAATACTGATTTTGTCGAAAATGTTCATATTACATTCTTGAGGCATATCCTACCCATGAAAACAGGTACACCACTGTTCATGCTATGTGGAAAATTAGGACGAAAACCCCTTAAACTGGTTATTCAACAAAGAATTATAAGTTTCTGGGCCCGAATTGTATCAGGTAAAGGAACGAAATCATCATTTCAGCTGCAGGAATTAATGTCACACGACTCAATTCTAAATGGATATAACTATAAATGAATAGAATATGTGGAAGATATATTCAATAACTTGGGTATGGCCCATATTTGGTTGACACAGAACTTTTTTTTCTATAAAGCTACTTCTTGACCACGTAAAGCTAAGACAAAATTATCAATATCTACAACAATGGAATAATGATATTTTTACATCTTCAAGAGGTAAATCGTACGCTATATTTAAACAAAATCTTAGTTTAGAGAAATAGCTTATCCTATTACCACAAAAGTCCAGGCCCCGTATTTTCGAAGCAATCTTAGCCTACGAAATCGTAAAATCATCGTAATTTATGACGTCACTATGGCGTGTGCTGTAGTGACGTCACACTCTACGATGGTTTTACGATTTCGTAGGGCTAAGATGGCTTCGAAAATATGGGTCCTGGACTACTTTACTAAAATTTAGAACCTCCAACCATTATATGCCTATTGAAACAGGGCGCTGGAACAACACCCCAGTGGAACACAAAACATGCACCTTATTTAATACAGATGACATAGGAGGTGAATTTCACTATTTATTCACCTGCACATTTTTCGTAAATTTACGTCACTCATTGTTAAAGCCATACTATTATATTACACCCAGTATGCTGAAATAGAAGCGTTTGATGACTAATAATAAAATAAGTGCCCTTAAGAAACTATGCGAATTAATAAAAGAAATTTTTGACAAATTCCATAAACCCTAAAACTACAGCTGCCTACAAATGAAAACATATACACGATCCATTATTGCCATTATCTATTTGTTTACGAATATGTATGTGTATATATGTATATATGTATGTATATGAATGTGTGTGTGTGTGTGTGTGTGTGTGTGTGTGTGTGTGTGTGTATGTACATGTGTGTATGTATGTGTATATGTACATGTGTGTATGTATGTGTATATGTATGTATATATATATATATATATATATATATATATATATATATATATATATATATATATATATATAGGTGTGTGTGTGTGTGTGTGTGTGTGTGTGTGTGTGTGTGTGTGTATATATGAATGTTTGCGTATATGTTTGTGCATGTACAGTATGACGATTGTTTCATACCAAACATAGCTGTGTTAATAGCATTGCATATTACATTGTGAATTTATTACATATATGTATTGTACTGTATACATATATATTTATCTCCTGTAAAACCCATCTTGTCACTGTCAAATATTGTTATTTAATATTCCCCATATGCCGTTGTGTAACGGCCTGGGAGAAATAAAGTTCTATTATGTTCTGTTGTGTTCTGATACCTTCCCCTAGAGTGGAAACACCGCACCGTTCCACTCATCTTGCGAAGTCGAAAAGATAAATTGGTTTATACTATCTTTAAAATCACTATACGGTACACCAACCCTAGCATGTGGAAAATACAAAGCAGACTTGGCAGCTCAATCTGCCTTTTCGTGGGCAATGGATAAAAAGACGCACTTTGATATCAACAGCCCAATTAATTGATGTTCCAGCTTCATATTATGTAACGCGTGTAGACACGAAAGTGAATCTGTGAAAATAATAAATTTGGATGCAATAGAATCCTTTATTTATTCTAAGGCTTTAAGGATTGCCCAAACATCAGCAATAAAGACTGATGCTGACTCGTTGGCAGTCGCATTATAGGTAGTACTAAACCAAATAACTTCCGGCTGGGTCAAAGTTCGAGCTTTTGATAGAGAGGTGAACACCACAAGTCCTGTGATTGGTTATAAATGTGAGTGTGTTCGTTGTAAAAAAAATATAGTTTCATCTGGGCAAAAACAAATGTATGCAATTTTATTATTTCATGTAGTACTACTGTGTCATATAGCCTTGTGCTTCAAACGTGTATGGGATACTTGTAAAAAAAGTACTCGAATTTTGTGCGGAACTAGGGTAGTCATCTTAGTTATCTAGGGTACACGTTATCTCAGAAATGAGCAGCTTGGCCCCCTTTTTTCTGATTCACTTTAAGAGTGAGAGGTGGTAGTATCTATATCCGTGGCGTTTATGTCGATTGATATGCTGTAGGTAGGAGTTTTAGCTACACATGTTACTATTGTCATATATGGGATGTGGTTTGGTTGTATACACCCTGAATGTATTGTGTCTGATGGAAACACTGTAGCACAAGCCACAAAATTCCCATCGCGTGATCCGTCAGTATAAACAGGAATGTAATCACGGTACGTGTTTAGACTTTCCATAAATTTTGTTTTTGTATTCAACAAAATCTGTACGATCTTTCTTCAGATGCATGCGTAAGATCAAACACAATTTTAGGTGGTGTAATACACCAATGTAGTAAACCTAACTAAAATATGAAGGAGTTTCCAAAGTGTCTGTTAAATCACTTGCACCGACCAATGATCCATAACTTGTTCAACAAAGGCCACGGTTTGTGCTATCCTGCCTGTGGAAAGCACAAATAGAAGATCCCTTGCTGTTAATCGGAAAGAGTAGCCCATGTAGTGGCGATAGCGGGTTTCTTCTCAAAATCTGTGTGGTCCTCAACCATATGTCTGACGCCATATAACCGTTAATAAAATGTGTTAAGTGCGTTGTTAAATAAAACATTTCTTTCTTTCTCTACAGGAGATGTTCCAAAAGCACCAAAACATAGCCTAATTCCCTGGTTGCGTATAGGATTTAGCACCTGCAAGTAAGATTAAAGGGATGTTCCTGAGTTTGCCGCATTATAAGATGTTTCCGTCTAATAAAATATTTCTACGATTAAACTTACACATTAAATATATTTTCTTGTTCAGAATATCAGTGTCTTTATATTCAATGTGTTTCTGATTGTCTTTATATTTGTAGGAAGCCCAAACTGGATATTATATTTTAGGAAAAGAAATGGAATTTAATCCAGTACAAATATTACAACGACCAGAAACACGTGTAATATACAGTCACTAATATTTTATACAGAAAAATATATTTGATATGCAATTACAATCGTTAAGAGTCTCTGTTAGTCGATAACATCTTTAAAATTGCAGAAAACTCAGTAATGTCCCTTTAAAATATATATGAATATATAGTTCAATTCGTGATATTCGCTTTCTGATTCAAAACAAACTCAATTAAATTACTTTGCCATTGTTAGACATCGATTTTCTACCAACGTAAAGTGTATGAAGTAAATAATGAATGTAGTTCGTGTTAGGACTAATTGACAACGATGGCCATATTGTGCACATTAAAGCATGTAGGTGATCCTTGCATAATTTAGAAGCTGAACTGTCTAGAGTAGTAATCGTCATGAAAACAGCACGCTCTTGTTCTCCATGATGAACGTAATAATAAATGTGTTGTTAATTCTCTCTCATACACGCACTTATAGGCTTGAAATTGTATTATAAAAAAAAAAAAAAATGGTATGGTGAGATATGAAAGTATCATGAAGTTCAACATCTACACGTGACAATGCACTTCGTGATACATGATAAATGTTTGACGGTGTTTAAATTGGTTCTTTTCCTATAGGAACGATATTTATCAAATTATTCAGTTTTCATATATGTAGTGTTCGGTCCGAATATTCGGATAGTCGCTCGCTAATTTGCTGTTCATAATGTGTTTGAACAGTATTTAAAAGTATTCGAATATCTGGTTGTGGGGGATATTTGTTTAAATGAGATGGATAATGCGATTTCTTTTATTTTAAGGTCGGTTCCGCATGCTGCTTGCCACGCGCATTCAGTCGGGAACTTAAAGCTTGGTTAATCCATCAGCCTACAGACTGGTAGGTACAACGTTCGTAGCCCGGTACCTGCTAAAACCTAGAGCGAGTTCTTAAGGGCTCACTGGGTAGGTGTAAGGCCACTACACCCTCTTCTCTCTTACTAACGACTAACCAACTAACAACTAACCCACTGTCCTAGACAGACAGCTCAGATAGCTGAGGTGTGTACCTAAGACTGCGTGCTTGAACCTTAACTGGATATAAGCACGTAACTAAGTAATAATAGAGCAAAAGTGCGTGTGTGTGTATACGTGTGTGCGTGTCTGCGCGCGCGTTTGTTTGTATGGGTGTGTGTGCTTGGATGTATATGTGTATGTGCGTTTGTGTGTGTGCGCGCGTGTGTGTATGTATGAGTTTGTGTGCGTTTCCATTATTTATTGACAATGAGCTTTACAGATCATTTGTATACACAAGTGGCCCATTGGAAAAGCGCTCGCTTCATGCGCTTTCGGTTTAGGATCGATCCCCGTTGGTGGGACCATTGGGCTGTTTCTCGTCACAGCCAGTGTACCACCACTGGTATATGAAAGGCCGTGGTATGTGCTATCCTGTCTGTGGGATGGTGCATATAAAAGGTTCTCGATACGAATGGAACAAGGTAGCGTGTTTTCTCTCTATAACTGTGTCAAAAATGACCATATGTTTGATTAGCCGATGAGCTCTAGTAGTGTCTTAAAACAAAACAAACAAACTGTATACCCAAAACACAAATACAAATACAAAATACAGTAGAAGCAGATGACCTATATATTACATAGATATTATGTAGTAATATATTATGAACTTGTTTTTAGTTTTTGGGGTTTTTTTTAGAAGTGTTACGCGTGGTCATCTCTAGTATTTAAAAGGAAGTTGGTGATAGTTGTGTTTTGGAACCTGCACTGTAGTGGCCAACAACATGGAATCAAGTGGCAGATCTAGACAGGTGTGGCTGATGGTGATGCTGTTGTCGAGGGGTACATTTTCCTTTTCTTTTATAAACATTACTTTATTTTACTAGTGAATATGAACGACAAAACTGTATTCCGTGATCAAAATTGTCGAAAGGAAGTTCTACGTAAAGTCGTGAATGCTTCCATAATCCAGTTTTAAGTTCTCGTTCATAGGAGGTCTGCCACCCCTACAGGAGATCCGCGACAGACAGTTCAATCCCTCCTGTAACATCTGTATGAGGACTGCCACTCCCTGACAAGCTCAGGAACACATACTTCCACAGGATGGAGCTCAGTGTAATATATACAGTTGTGATGACATAGACTCGTAAATCTCTGTAAAGCCAGTGATGATGCCATATGGAGAAGGCCTAGTCAGCTGTGTAACTTGTGCCTATATAGATATATATATACATACATGTTCATTATTAGTTTGTTCTTTGTTTTATTCATTCATTTATTTATTCTTAATTATATGCATATTTTATCCCCCTCCCCACACTTCTTTTTACCTCAATCGTATGGTAGGTTTAGTGTTACCATACTTTTAATCTTGACCAGTAGTTTGTTCTGCAGTTTTAACTTTTCTTATATAGTCTTATATAGACTTATTTATTATTATTATTATTATTATTATTATTATTATTATTATTATTATTATTATAGTTATAGCTTTATCTCTGTTTTTTCTAGTGGTTTTATGTGTGTATTTTACTTTTGCCGACAGATTTTCCTGACGAACAGGCGAAAATTTGAATTAAATAGGGTAACATGACTTTTAAAGGAGGCTTCTGACTTTTTCTTTTAAAATATATATATATATGCGTGAAAAGGATTGGCACAAACATCTCACATAAGCCACAGGGATGTTCCTCCACTCCTCCTGCAACGTCTGTGCAAGCTCAGCGACGTTACGCGGTGGTGGCTGGCGGTGATGTACACGACGTCCTAACTCATCCACATGTGTTCAATTGGGTTCAAATCCGGTGAAACGGCAGGCCAGGTCCTAACGGTGATACCGGCTTGTTGCAGGAATGCCTGGGTAATTCTTGCAGTATGAGGACGGGCATTGTCTTGTTGAAACAGAAGGAGACCTCCTGGTCTTCGGTGACGGCGCAAAAGTGGCTGGAGAACTGGTCTTAGAATAACGTCAACAAATCCTGGGCTGTAAGGGCGTCGTGAACAATGATGACATCACTCCTGAAATCACAGTTGATTGCCCCCCCCCCCCCCCCCATACCATCAGATAACCGCCGCCAACCCGATCACGTTCCCTCACACATCCGTCGGCGTACCGTTCATGGAGTCTCCTGTGCACACGTGCTCTTCCATCGGCAAAGGAGACGGAGAAACGGGACTCATCTGAGAAAACAATGCTCCGGTAAAAGGCTGGTGGGTGATTACCATTCTGGAGAGCAAACTGTAGCCACGCAGCACGATGTCGCGGTGTTATGATGTTACCGTTGTACGGGCGTCTGCATCTGAGTCGACGGATGACCGTCATCGGATGGATAGGGTCTTCCATGACGTCCTATCGTGTTGCTTGCTGTCATCGTCGCAGTTCTGAACCGGTCACGGAGGTGGTGTCGTCGAATCTGCCGATCTTCGCGTGGGGTTGTAACGGGACGTTGACCAGGTCGAGGTCGATCACGGACACTCCCGGTCTGTTGATGACGTTCAACAAGTCGTCCAATAGTTGATGGATGGACTCTGAAGGTCCTAGCAACTTGGCTTTGCGAAGTCCCGCCTTGAACGATGCCCAACGCTCACTCACTTTGTTCTTCTCTGAGTCGTGGCATTCTTAAAGTGACGAGGAATATGACACCGTTACGTGACTTTTATGTGTCCACATACTGGCATTTCACGTGCATGATTGAGCATGTAGTGAACGCATTTCACACCATTTTGTGTGTTTCTGCTATTGTATGTATAACGAGAACAAAACCAGGATTAAAACCGAAACAAAAGTACCAATCAATGGCTTCCTCTCATAAATTGTTGTTTTAAGTCCAATAAATATATTTTTCATTAATCATATATATATATATATATATATATATATATATATATATGTGTGTGTGTGTGTGTGTGTGTGTGTGTGTGTGTGTGTGTGTGTGTGCGTGCGTGTGTGTGTGTGTGTGTGTATATATATATATATATATATATATATATGTATATATATATGTATGTATGTATGTATGTATGTATGTATGTATGCATGCATATATATATATATATATATATATATATATATATATATATATATATATATATATATTACAGGGTTGAAAATTAACATGAAAACCATGGTCGCCAGCAGGGCCAGTTGTAGAAAAATCTTATTGGCCCTTCTCAAATTCAGCTAGCCCTCCAAAGCCCTCCAATTTAACTACACAGCCAAAATCAAAACTAGAGTGTTCTTTGTTGAATAATAACCACGCAATTTGATATTAGAAACATATTAAGTTTTAAACCCGTACCAACCCAAATCAAATTTAAAGGGGGAAAAAAATAGTCCAGTATAAATAAAAGTTACTTTAAATGTTACCATTACATGATGCAGATTAAATATAATTTTTAATACAGGGATACGAAAAAAAATGTTAGAACAGACAAGGTATGCCGCTTCACTTGCATTGTCTCGGAAGTAATCGATAATGCAATACAAAGAGACGAGACTAAAGGTAGAACTGCACGTGTTTTAGTATATTAGTCTGTGAATAGCAGTCTTCTTTGTGCACCTGTGGAGAGGTGGTTCAATATGGAGAACTCTCCAGTAAAGGATCCCCTTGGGAGTGGCTGTCCTCCTAAAGACGAGGCATTAGATAAAGATTCATGGAATCATCCACTATTTTGCCAAATACCCAATAACTATGCATTGTGCAGAAATACGGCCCTGATCTCGTATTACGGTTTTGTTGTTCAGATTACCTTGGATTTATACTATGCAATTTTATAAATAGATATTGTTTTTATTTATACTGATGTTATTTCAGATGATATGGGTTTACAATTTAATACATTAATGTTTTTATATGTATTTTATCTTTAGGACTATGCAGACCTGAGGAGGTTTGTGTTGAAAAAACAGGACATTTTGTCAAAAAGAAGGAGATTTTTTAACTTCACACAATTTAACCCAAAATCGCAAGGTTGTTGTTGTAACACAACACTACATAATGTCATATATACTTGTTAACCTTAGATCTTGGCTTTAAAAAAAACAAAAAAACAAAAAAAATATAATTAATTTAAAAAAAATAATGAAAAGAAAAGAAAAGAAAAATTATATATATATATATATATATATATATATATATATTTCTTTTTAAAGTTTAAATATTATTATGATTTAATACATATTTTTAAAAAAAAACACTCTTTTATCCAAAAATGTTAAGTACATTAACAAGAAATTAAAAATATTAATTGGTACATTTACGGTATTACACTTATAGGTTACGTTACATCATCATATGTGGCTAGTGTACCCAAGTTGAAAAGAAAAAAAAAGAAGAAAGAAATGTTTTATTTAACGATGCACTCAACACATTTTTATTTACGGTTATATAGCGTCAGACATATGGTTAAGGACCACACAGATTTTGAGAGGAAACCGTTGTCGCCACTTCATGGGCTACTCTTTCCGATTAGCAGCAAAGGATATTTTATTTGCGCTTCCCACAGGCAGGATAGCACAAACCATGGCCTTTGTTGAACCAGTTATGGATCACTGGTCGGTGCAAGTGGTTTACACCTACCCACTGAGCATTGCGGAGCACTCACTCAGGGTTTGGAGTCGGTATCTGGATACCCAAGTTAAAGTACCCAAGACAAATTTATATAAATCTTAGAAATTAATATTCAGTTTTTACTATAATGAGGTGCAGTGGTGTGGTAATTTTTTTTTTAAATCATTATAATGATGCAATAAACATTGTATTCCCATTAATCAAAAGAAAACCTTATTACGGTCTTTGTGTGAAATATACCGGAATTATACCCATTTCCGTGAATAAATTTATATCAAACACAACATTATTAATTGTACAAAACAAAAAAGATCTATTGAAGTGTACCCTTGTTACCAACATTTTACTGCACAAACATACAAAATTAACTGACACAAGTATGTTTATATAGCTAATTGGTATTTTCTTTGTCTTGCTGTGACATGCGATTTTAACATGCATCGTGTGTATTGCTGTCAACTCTGGGCCAGAGTCTGGCATTTCAGATTCGTCATAGTTGCATTATGTAATCTAGTGAAAAGATGTTTTACAATTCAGAGGCGTTATTAGGATTAACTTGGAAAGTTTTATATATGGCGACACTGAACGTCAATACAAGTGTACCCTTGTTACCAACATTTTACTGCACAAACATGCAAAATTAACTGACACAAGTATGTTTATATAGCTAATTGGTATTTTCTTTGTCTTGCTGTGACATGTGATTTTAGCATGCATGTCTGTATTTCTGTAAACTCTGGGCCAGAGTCTGGCACTTCAGATTCGTCATATTTGCATTATGCAAACTAGTGGGAAGATGTTTTACAATTCAGAGGCGTTATTAGGATTAACTTGGAAAGTTTTATATATGGCAACACTGAACATCAATACATAGCCTGTTGAATCAGCGGCAGCACGCTTCATAGCCATTACGATGACAACAAACATAATAACACGTCATTTTATAAACTCCATGTGCTTTTTTTAACAATATAAATATCCCACAATTCTCACTTCGGCAAACGTCAAACAGTCAGGATAGTTAGGCCTGTTACATTCTCGGAAACCGAAAGTAGCAGACGTTTTCCGAATGAGAGAAAAAAAGGCGTTATCCCTTATGTTATTTTGGCAAAAGGGGATCGATTTTTTTTTTTTTGTCTACAAAAATGTCATTTAACAGGAGAAATTGTCTCCTGCACAGGGTGTCAGGAGATTTGATCAAATACCAGGAGACTCCTGCCGAATCCAGGAGGGTTGACAGGTTTGCCTAAATGCCAGTTAACTGACTTTTGAAATTAAAAGTACAGGATAAAATTTGATTTTTTTCCAGAATAATGTAAGCTAATTAAATACGATTAATTTGTACTATAACATTGAATAATGTCAAAAATAGGTCTACTAAGTAATTATGGCGTATCCAGTCCATTAAAGCAACATCTTTAAAAAATAGACATGATGTGTCTGCAATACTTTTTTGGCTATATTTTTGGACCAAAATCACAGAAGCTGAGGCTGAGGCGTTGTCAAAATATAGAATATGTTCTACAATGTCTGTTGCCAGATCTGTAGTTCGCAACAGCACAACAACGGTGTGTTTTATCGCATTCGATTCAGTTTCAGTGCATTTATTTTTCACATGGCACCATATTTGCAAGACTCTAAAATCGATGGTCGCCCAGCGGACTACCTTTGTGAAATTCATATATATATATATATATATATATATATATATATATATATATATATATATATATATACAAACATATATAGAAACACATACATACACACTATCAGTACCCAGATACCCCGCATCCCCACTTCCAAATACACTCCGCTCGCCCTGTACATAATACAAAACAGTGTGTTTTTTCGAAAACACTTTTTCGTTTAGTTTTGTTAAATCATTGATTAAAAATAACTTAATTAATCGACAACATGATCAATGCCATGGGGAATAGGACGAATCCACAAAAATCCTCCACCTCACCAAAAATCAGTGAACAAAATACACAAATAAACAAATGTTCACATAACATACATAAAATGAAGAAAATACAATATTTCAACAAGAATGTTTTCAAATACACATGTAAATACATAATCAGCTAAAAATAGCACTTTACCTTTGCAAAGTCAATGTCGTCTGCATATCAGCTGTTTATGATAGGAAGTATTTCAGAATGTGGCTCTGGCGCCATTTTTATATAGCATACATGTTACGAGCTACTATTGCTAATCTTCGATCTGATTTCCACTTGGAAACATTTGTCATGCAGTAATAAATACCATCATTAATGCTAAACAAATCTAATGATATGTCGTAAGAATTGTAACTCAACTTGCCATTTAAATAAATGTAAACAAACCTTCTTTGATTCTGTTAAAGGTGCATTATCTTCAAATACGAACGTCAACAATACTGCAGATATCATTTATAAAATACATTACTGATAATTTCACACATTACCAAAATCCTTACAGTATTGCCCATTTACTATTGACTTGTATTGATTGTAACCCGTTGCTACTTACCATTCCTCGCAATGGGAACATTATATTATTTTATCTATAAATATATGTGTAGGCCTACAAAGTCTATATTTATTGGCAAACTAAAATGTGTATCTAAACAAAAGCTCTCTGTTTGAAGGCTAATCAGTTGAAACACGAAGGAGTTATGTTTTAAAATTGCATTTGGTTTTTCACAAGTAGTGCAAACTGTTTGTAGGCCTAATGAGGCTCAATATTCATGCACAGGGTTTATTTCTGAAAACGGTGGGGCGCGACATGTTTTGGTCATTTTTAAACAAGCTGATTTTTGTGAAAATGAGGATTTTTGTAAGGTTTGATGAGCAAAGTTTCCATAAATATATGCACCCATACAACAAATTAACTAAACATATTTAAAATGAGTCCTCTTTATAATTATGACCCTGCTAGTTATTTCCTAGAGAGTTATTTTTAAATCATACGTGGGTATTTAGGTAGCTATGGGCTGGTATGTGTCATTTCATTTCATTTTAACTTATTTTCGTGCTTATATTCAATTAAGGTTCAAGCATGCTGCCCTGGGCATACACCTCAGCTATCTGGCCTGTCTGTCCAGGACATTGGGTTAGTTGTTAGTGGTTAGAGAGAGAGAGAGAGAGAGAGAGAGAGAGAGAGAGAGAGAGAGAGAGAGAGTGTGTGTGTGTGTGTGTGTGTGTGTGTGTGTGTGTGTGTGTGTGTGTGGTGACCGTATGCCTACCCCTTGAGTCCTTAAAACCCGTTTTGGGTGAGAGCCGGTACCAGCCCAAAAAACCAAGGTATTATCAGGTACTTGGATGAAACTGGCATTGTCTACAAGTGGATCACTGTGCTACGCAACGACCCCCAAACACAGGATCGCATACCTTCAAGCGTATTACATCGTTACCAATGTCGAGATTACTTAGACGGGTGTTTTAAGACGACCAAGTGGTTCGAGGCTTTAAAATCACAAGCTAATATGATTTTATACAAATTTGATTTCACCTCTACCCAGTGATGGAAGCTAAATATAAAACTGAATTACACTTATTAACTTTGCACAGATGCACATATCAAGTTTCACCAGGTGTACAGCGTTTCAGCCTTTGTCCACAACTGGTTCATCAAAGGCCTTGGTATGTGCTGTCCTGTCTGTTGGAAGATGCATATAAAAGAACCCTTGCTGCTTATCGGAAAAAGTAGCCTATGTGGTGGCAGCGGGTTTCCTCTGAACGAAGTATGTCAGAATGACCATATGTTTCACATCCAATAGCCGATGATAGGATAAAAAAAAAATCAGTGTGCCCTAGAGGCGTCGTTAAATAAAACAAACTGGACTCTCTTTTTTCTTATGCTGATAATTTACGCTTATTATTGGTAAAGTCGGGTTTTGATGCAGAATCGCCATTAATAAATATATTACTTTCATTCGTGGTAGACTCATCCGTCATCACCCTTGTTTCTATTTATAATAGACTCGTCCGCATATGAAGGAATGTAGTTGGCTGATTAAAAGGGGAGATAATTGAAATCATAACCCTCATAGTGTTGTTGTTTGTTTATTTGTTTGTTTGTTGTTGTTTTTTTTGTTGTTTTTTAATGTGGTTCAAGATGATGCGGGTTTAAATCTTAAATAATATATAAACTGTATGAATTTGTTTTGTCGTCTGATAAATGCTGAACTCGTTGTTCCGGAGGAGAAGGAGAAGGAGGTGAGGAGGAGAGGAGGGGAGGAGGAGAAGGAGGAGGAGAGGAGAAGGAGGTGAGGAGGAGAGGAGGGGAGGAGAAGGAGGTGAGGAGGAGAGGAGGGGAGGAGAAGGAGGTGAGGAGGAGAAGGAGGTGAGGAGGCGAAGGAGGTGAGGAGGAGAGGAGGGGAGGAGAAGGGGGTGAGGAGGTGAGGTGGAGGAGGTGTGTTTATATGAAGCGCAGGAGGAGGGAGAAGCTGATGTAACTGTTTCCTGTGTCTTTGCCCACGAAGTGGACAACAAGAATGCTTTAGAACAGTATTATGTTTTTTTGGTCCATCTAAATTTCAAGTCTCTGAAAAGACGCGGATGTACGATGGTTAACATAATACTAAGGCGACCGAGCATTATTTCCGATTAAGACATGTACGGGGGGGGGGGGGGGGAGAGTAACTAGCAATCTGTACGTAGCAGCTCTTCGTTTAGTTCGGTATGTTTAATTATTACTGATTAATTATTACTGGTGAGAGCCGATCAGCACGAGCGGAATGTAACAGCCGGGGAAGCTACGATTGTAATTCCGCTGAACGACGAACGACGGCAGTTCGAATAAACCACTTTTCAGTCATAATTTTACAGTTATATATATATATATATATATATATATATATATATATATATATATATATATATATATATATATATATATATATATATAAATATAAACAGTTAGAAGAGATCAATCACAGTCTATATCTTCCGATATACGTCATTCTTCGATATATGAAGCAATGTAGCTGGCTGATTAAAAGGCCCTGACAACAAATTATGTACCCTCGGGTGGAATAGCCCTGTCCCACATGGACACCTATGAAGGATTATTTTAGTATGTTACTGTATTATTAACTGCATTTTCGGGTTTTAGTTAGATATATGTTTTATATATTTTATTTCATGTTTAATTTTTTAAATGTGTCTTAATGTAATATTTATATATTTTATGTGTCGATTATTAATATTTTATAGTTTCTCATAACTCCATACTGAATGGCTCAGTGTTATTTTAGATTGTATGTATTTTTATAATATGACGTCAGGTTCACAATGACTCCTAATTATTTTCATTACAGTATTTACTACTTTATTTTTATTTTTACACGTGTGAAGAATTCGGCCGCATTTTTCACAGAATTCGAACGCATTTTTGTGAAATGTGTTCACTATCTTTTTACCACGTACCACGAAAACATATTTTTCACTTCCCATAAAATAACCTAAAAAGATGTCAACATGTAGCGAAAACGCATTTTTCACATTAATCTCAATTAAAAATATAATATCACATACTCACCTCGGCTGTATTCCTGCGTATATATATTTATATTCCGGCCAGTGCACCACGACTTGTATACCAAAGGCCGTCGTATGTGCTATCCTGTCTGTAGGATGGTGAATATTAAAGATCCCTTGCTACTAATGGAACTGAGACTATATGTAAAAATTACCAAATGTTTGACATACAATAGCCGATGGTTAATAAACCAATGTGCGTTAGTATTCGTTAAACAAAACACATTTCTAAACTTAAATATATTTTTACATGAACTTTCCCGTACGCGTAGTACAAACCACGACCTTTGTTACACCAGTTATGGACCATTGGTTGTTGCAGGTAGTTACACCTCCCCATTAAAGCGGACGGTGCATTCAAACCGATATCCGGACAAAACAAAATTCCTATGTCACCGAGTGAATTCGAACCCAATACCTACTAGCATGTAGCCCCATGATATATCCAGTGAACCACCGGAATTTTTAACCCATATCCGGAATTCCGGAATTAATGTAAACTATCCATAATTATTTTTTTTTCAAATTCGCTATCATTATTTGTTACATTCAAATATAGCACGAGATTAGTCATTATGTATTGCAATAGGAATCATTGAAAAACTACAAGGGGTTATATTCGCTTCAAATGTTCAACGGGTGGAAACCCCGGCACCGTTTGCGTTTGGCTCCAGCGTAAAGTTGTCGCGTTTACCTTCATTTCGTTACATATAAGAACGATCATTGCATTGCATGCTAAAATAAGTTTAAATTTTTTAAAATAAAAACCACTTATAATTATGTATGTATGGATGTATGGATATATGGATGTATGTATGGCTGTACGGATAGATATGTATGCGTTATTTATGATATTGTGATATCATATAACAATAATTAAAAAGTTGATTTTAAAGCTGTACAATTGGTAGTTCCTAAGTTAAGGCCCGGTCGCCACAACCATACCATCCAATGAAATAAATCGTATCGAATGTGATTGTGTTGCTACATAATTAAAATGAAATTGATTGCTCTGTGGCGAATAATTTAACTGAAAACGTCTGAGAAACGTTTAACTTGGAAAAAAACTACAAACGCATCCCCTAAGCAGAGTTATTTCTCGTTCCAGCCAGTGGATCAGGACTGGTATATTAAAAGCCGTGGCATGTGCTATCCTCTCTGAGGGATGGTGCATATAAAATACCCCTTGCTACTGACGGACACGTGAAGCGGGTTTCCTCTCTACGACTATGTGAAAATTACCAAATATTTGACATTAAGTAACCGATGACTAATAAATCAATGTGCTCTAGTGGTGTAGTTAAACAAAATAAACAATTTTGGTTAGTATAGCCTTTTGAACGAGTCCAGGCCTGAAGCGACAGTGGCTGCCCAATCGACGTCTGTCCTCCAGAACCTAGAGGAAACGCTTGAAATTAGCACGACTCGCGTCCAGAAGGGTCATCAAACGACCCTACCTATAGATACAACCCGGCCTCGGTGGCGCAGTGCTTAAGACATTGGACTTCAGGCTGGTAGGTACAGGGTTCGCAGCCCAGTACCGCCTCCAGCCCAGATCGAGTTCTTAAGTGATCAATGTGTAGGTGCAAGGCCACTACACGCTATTCTCTCTCACAAACAACTAACCAACTAACCCACTGTCCTGGATGTGTAGGTTCAAGGCCACTACACGCTATTCTCTCTCACAAACAACTAACCAACTAACCCACTGTCCTGGATGTGTAGGTTCAAGGCCACTACACGCTATTCTCTCTCACAAACCACTAACCAACTAACCCACTGTCCTGGATGTGTAGGTGCAAGGCCACTACACGATATTCTCTCTCACAAACCACTAACCAACTAACAACTAACCCACTGTCCTGGATGTGTAGGTTCAAGGCCACTACACGCTATTCTCTCTCACAAACCACTAACCAACTAACAACTAACCCACTGTCCTGGATATGTAGGTGCAAGGCCACTACACGCTATTCTCTCTCACTAACCACTAACCAACTAACAACTAACCCACTGTCCTGGATATGTAGGTGCAAGGCCACTACACGTTATTCTCTCTCACAAACCACTAACCAACTAACAACTAACCCACTGTCCTGGATGGGCAGGTGTAAGACCACTACACGCTATTCTCTCTCACAAACCACTAACCAACTAACAACTAACCCACTGTCCTGGATAGACAGCCCAGATAGCTGAGGTGTGTGCCCAGAACAGCGTGCTTGAACTTTAATTGGATATAAGCACGAAAACAAATTGAAATGAAATGAAATGGATCACCACCAGAGAATACGTGTGGCATGTAGCCCGAGTACTCAGCCGCTCAAGAGTCAGACGGTTATGATGGCTCTCTCTCTCTCTCTCTCTCTCTCTCTCTCTCTCTCTCTCTCTCTCTCTCTCTCTCTCTCTCTCTCTCTCTCTCTCTCTCTCTCTCTCTCTCTCTCTCTCTCGGCAAAAGATAACTGTATTGCGAAAACATTCCCGCTCTAATACAGGAATAAGCCTATGTTTAATGATAAATACCATTACATCGACCATCTTCGAGTTCACCGATATCAAATACTTCACATAGTGACCACTAATACACACACTATGGGAATAAGCCTATGTTTAATGATAAATATCATTGCATTGATAATCTTCGAGGTCACCGATAACAAATATTTCACATAGTAACCACTAGTACACACACTACAGGAATAAGCCTATGTTTAATGATAAATACCATTACATTGATCATCTTCGAGTTCACCGATAACAAATATTTCATATAGTAACCACTAGTACACACACTATAGGAAGAAACCCGACAGCACCCGATTTTTATCAAATAAAATACATAGGTGCTGATGTGTTTATTCCTGTAGTGCGTGGATATTTGTAGCAGATGATTAATAAATCAGTGTGCCCTAGTAGTA
The DNA here is from genome assembly GCF_016097555.1 of Gigantopelta aegis. NCBI lineage: Eukaryota > Metazoa > Mollusca > Gastropoda > Neomphalida > Peltospiridae > Gigantopelta > Gigantopelta aegis. The sequence continues at coordinate 15,882,129 of NC_054713.1, read as the reverse complement.
TCGTTAAACAAACCAAACTTTAGATAAAACTTTAAATATGTTAATGGAGGATTCATAACCGCCGGTTATGTTACGACTTTAAGTCACATTTTAAAATGAAAGATTCATAACCTTCAGGTATGTTTCGAGTTCTAAAGACAAACTTTAAAATACAGTTGACTCCCGTTGGTTCGAGCCCCGTCGGTGCCCGATAAAATGTTCTACCCATTGTGTGGTTCGACCTAACCATTCGCTTGATATCGTGTACGTGTAACTCGTCACTGCGTTTTTGGTTCGAGCGTTGCAGTGTATTCAACCCTCCCCGGATCAACCCAGCGAGATTCTACTGTACTGTATTTAAATATCCTTTTAGTTATTTTAGTATCTTGCATGTTAAATAACTTTTCATTTTTTTAGTGTGCAAGAATGGAGGCAAATACAATTTTATAAACGGAAGCTGTTTATGTTCGGACGTATATTATGGTAGAAAATGTGAATTTGGTAAGTATGATCTTAGATTTACTAAAACGTTACTGTGTTATAGGGATAATGTCTTCAATCCAATATCCAATTAAGGTTCAAGCACGCTGTTCTGAGCACACACCTCAGCTATCTGGGTTGTCTGTCCAGGACAGTTGGTTAGTCGTTAGTTGGTTAGTGGTTACTGAGAAAGAAGAGGGTGTAGTGGTCTTACACCTACCCACTGAGCCCTTAAGAATTCGCGCTGGGTTGGAGCCGGTACAGCTAACTCAAAAGCCAACAAAAGCAATGTACTTTGTTCTGTCTAAATTTAAAGACAATAACTTTTCAGTAGAATGCAAATTAAAACTATTTTACTCTATTGTACTCCCGATTCTCTTATACGGATGCGAAATATGGGGTTACGAAAACATCGATATCATTGAAACTATTCATAAACAATTCTTAAAACACATCCTACCAATCAAAAAGGGCACCCCGCTATTCATGTTATATTGAGAACTAGGAAGAAGACCCCTTAAATTAATTATTCAACAAAGAATTATAAGTTTTTGGGCCCGTATCGTATCTGGTAAACAAACAAAATCATCGTCTTTACTGCATGAATTAATGAATGAATGAATGAATGTTTAACGACACCCCAGCACGAAAAATACATCGGCTATTGGGTGTCAAACTATGGTAATGCAAATAAATAAAGTGATGATCAACATCAATATAAAAATTTAAGGTTTAAACAAAAACAGTGTAAAGAACTGTGCAAAAATACAAATACAAATATCACAGAATTTTACGGACACCGAATTTTACTCTAAACTTCAATTTGTGCTGTATTGGCCATTCTCAAAGAGAATGTTACACCCCTGCACCACGGTGAGGTTACAGCACACGCAGGGGCATGAATTAATGTTACACGACTCTTCTGTAAATGGATATAGTTATAAATGGATCAAAATGGTCGAAGATATATTTAACCAGCTAGGCATGACAAATGTTTGGATGTCACGGAACTTTTCGTCCATAAAAAATACTTCTTAAGCAAGTAAAATTAAGACAAAACGACCAGTATTTACAACAATGGAATAGTAACATGGCTTTATCATCAAGAAGTAAAACGTACACTATATTTAAAGAAAACCTTAGATGCGAAAAATATCTTATTATATTACCACAATCATTTTGGGCTATATTATTCAAATTTAGAACATGTAACCACTACTTACCAACCGAAATAGGACGCTGGAACAACACCCCAGTAGAAGATCGAACGTGCACATTATGTAACAATAATGACATTGGAGACGAATTTCACTATTTATTCACATGCACTTATTTCACTAACTCCCGTAAACATTTGCTTAAGCCATATTATTATAATAAACCAAGTACGTTGAAATTTAAACAACAAATGACGAATAGCAAAATAAGTGTTCTCAAGAAATTATGTAAATTAATAAAAGAAATTATTGATAAATGCAGTAAACCCTAAATGAACACTGGCCTAAAATTATTTAGTGTCTATCACTACCTAAGTATACATATGTCTGATTAGCACATATGTCTAATTAGCAAATTTTGGTAGTAATTACAATAATGTAACATTACATTAATTTTATTTTGTATTGCCTTTATTATTCTATTGTATTTGTATTATAGCATTGCCACTATTACTGTATTGCATTTGTATTAATACCATTGTACTATTGTCTCCTGTAAACCCTATCTTGTCACTACAATTTATATATGTGCCGCTGCTGTGTAACGGCCTGCGTGTAATAAAGTTCTGTTCTGTTCTGTCAATATTGTGGTATCTGCCCGTTTCTGTAAAGAAATTATGAGCTAACTGTATACTGCTACCTATATATTAATCTACAATTATAAAGATTTTTAAAGTGACACTCATACCGCATCGTCATCTCTGAATGATTAGCCATCATACCTCTAAAGCACTGTAGATAATTAGACCCTAAAGGATAATGTGTTCTTTTCTAACATCCAGACAATTGTTACAATGTTTTGCCACGTGATTAATTAGTTCTCTCAAAGATATGCAGGGTTGGCAAAGCAAAAGTATATTTAATTTAGTTAACTCTATTTTGCATATGCATGGATGAGAGAGTCAAATCAAATGAATATAGAGTTCAATTCGTTCTATTATCTTACAGAAACAAAACAAACTCAAGTCAAATTGCGTTGCCATTGTTAGACATCGATTATTTTTAAAAGCATAAATTGTATGAAGTAAATAATGAATATATTTCTTTTTAGGACTAATTGACACCGATGAAACGTAACGGACAATATTGCTTTAAAACGTTCTTCGGCCTACTTGACAAAAGTAATAAATGTCTGATACTAAATAATGTTTAGTTATAAATGGAAAGAAAGACAACGATGAATTAAAAAAACAACGAAAAAACGTTATTGAAACGTGGACATCGTTTGTAGTTTAAAGCAAATTGGTGATCCTTGCATCATTTGGAAGCTGAACTGTCTAGAGGAGTGGTCGTCAGGAAAACAACAGACTGTGTTCTCCATGATGAAGGTGATGGTGATGTTAAAAGGTAATAAATATTTTGTTGGCAAATAGCTCCATATCTCTCTCTCTCTCTCTCTCTCTCTCTCTCTCTCTCTCTCTCTCTCTCTCTCTCTCTCTCTCTCTCTCTCTCTCTCTCTCTCTCTCTCTCTCTCTCACACACACACACACACACACTGACTGTTTAGAGGAGTGGTCGTCAGGAAAACAACAGACTCGTGTTCTCCATAAAGGTGATTGTGATGTTAAAAGGTAATAAATATTTTGTTGCTAAATAGCTCCCTGTCTGTCTGTCTGTCTGTCTGTCTGTCTCTCTCTCTCTCTCTCTCTCTCTCTCTCTCTCTCTCTCCTCTCTCTTCTCTCTCTCTCTCGCTCTTCTCTCTCTCTCTCTTCAGTCTGTCAGTCAGTTCAATTATATACTGTTTATCCCAGTATCTCTCTCTCGTCTCTATCTCTCTCTCTCTCTCTCTCTCTCTCGCTCTCTCTCTCTCTCTCTTACTAGACACATAACACACGCAGCGCCACGCACCGCACGCACACACCACACACACACACATTACTAACTGTCTAGAGGAGTGGCCGTCAGGGGGAAACAAACCAGACTCGTGTTTTCTATCTCTCCTCTCTCTCTCTCTCTCTCTCTTCTCTTCTCCTCTCTCTCTCTCTCTCTCTCTCTCTCTCTCTCTCTCTCTCTCTCTCTCTCTCTTACAGACACATACACACGCACGCACGCACGCACGCACACACACACATACATACTAACTGTCTAGAGGAGTGGCCGTCAGGGAAAACAACAGACCGGTGTTTTCCACGATGAAGGTGATGGTGATGTTTAAAAGGTAAATAAATATTTTGTTACTAAATAGCTCCCTGTCTGTCTGTTGGCAGCCTCTGTCTGTCGGTCTGTCTGCGGTCTCTGTCTCTCTCTCTCTCTCCAGTGTCTGCGCTTAAACTTTTTTTGTTTTTTTGAGTTGCCATCCGGCAAGTGGACCAGCACTTTCACTTGCACGTTTAAGCGCGTTATATTTTTCACTGCCCGAATAACACATTTTCAAAAAAAAAAACAAAACAATGATTGCACAAACAGAGTATAAGAAAAAAAAACACGGAAAAAAATAATCGGTCGCCAGGCGGGAACCTTATGTGTGTGTTTTCAGTAGCGCCCGTCGTCGTTTTCAGTCGCCTGGGGCGATCGGGCGACCGTTACGTTTCGAATCCTTCTCTTTTGCTTCTCTAAGCTCGTCTCTCTCTCTCTCTCTCCTCTCTGCTCTCTCTCTCTCTCTCTCTCTCTCTCTCTCTCTCTGATGGACCTCATCGAAGGGACGGGAATCGATCCTAGAATCGATCGCTCTGTCAAGCGGAGCGCTATACCACTGAAGCTACGGCCCCGCCACTGAACCGATAGTGGGACTAAAATGAATATCTGAATTTCAGTATTTCTCAAACATGGTAGTGGAGAGCTTCCATATACTATGCATTATAAAACGCACTGGGAAAGTGCAACTAATTCAAGGGGAGTGCAGTCATTATACATATCGTAGTACATGGGGAGAGTGCAAATATACCGTGATAATAATGAACCTGGGGGAGTGGCATATTCTTGGGGCGTCCAATTAAATGCTACACCGAGTTGTCTAGTAGGTGGTTACAGTGCCTACACACCAACAAAATACAGGAGGAAATACATGAACATTCTCGTACTGCAGACTAAAATTCACAGTATATAAGCTGTACGGGATGATAAGGCGAGCTAGCACTGCTAGCACATGAGGAAAAGCACATATCGCGGCGTGAGACAATGAAGCCAGGATGTGGAGTCAAATGCCCGTCTCAAAAGGGGCCACTACGTTCATTCTTATTTTTCTCTTTCTGCCTGCCTTTCTCATTACTTATTATAAACAAAAAAAATGTTTCTATTTCGGATTCCTTTCTGGTTCAGTTTACTCAGACACTGTCTTCTGGGCTTGTCCGCACCACGCTCTTACTATCTCAACCTCTACCACCGGGACTTCTTAGAGCCTACATTGTTACCTAACATCCTTGGCCTCTGCGATAATAAAGCTGGTCTCGATCTGAACCCACGGCACTAAAATAACGCAGCTGGTGGTCAATATTAATTGCCACTACCCTGGGTTTGCACCTCCCCAGTCACATTATACGTTGATAAGGCAACCCCACAGTCCGATATTAACTGAATATAGACCTTTCACCAGCAGCTATATTATAAGTTAATAAGCACTCACTAAGATTAAATGCCACTCCCCGACTAATATTACCAGGTTGGCGATTGTAGATTTTTTAAGCACTTACAAATTATATTTTGGCGGTTTTAGATGTTTTAAAAAGTGGTAATAAAGCTTAGTGTCGAATGAGACGAGGGTGTTGGGTATATGAACCATGACCGAAAACCATTTTTTGAATGAGACAAGGGATCTTTTATAGGCACCATTACAAAGGCTAGTACATACAACGGCTTTTGTTAGCTAACCAGTTGTAGAGCATGGCTGGGAACGAAAAAAAATTAGCCACATGGGCCATCGACGGGAAATCGATCCTAGATCGACGCGCATAGCGCATCAGCGAGCGATACCCCCCTGAGCTACGCCGCGCCCTGCCCAACAGTGGAACTCCTGAATATGAATTCAGTATTCAAACCGGTGGTGGAATTATCTCTTTATTGCAATATAACTGCAAGCCAAGGGCAACTAATTCAATGGGGCCTTTTATATTCATCATCACCACAGGATCAGGAAAATAATAGCAGGATCACGGTCCGTAGGTTAAACAAGATCCATGTTTGCTAACCAGTTATAGTGGTAAAACTGGGTGCCTTTTACAAACGTTCTTATTAAATTTCTGTTTGTTCTAAAACAAAATTCTAGATGTGTTTAAAATTTACAATGGGGATTTTAAGGCCACAATTTGGAGGCTAGAATTTGTTCAAAAAGTTTATTCACGTTGTCCGGAACGGACACGGATGTGATTGGTTGATTGTTAATGAAGTATGATTTGATCTAAAAAGCTACATTTATATGTGCCATGCCACTGTATAGTATATTACATATTTGTTATTAATATATGACACTACTTGAGGAGTGGGATAGAGGTGGAATAGGAGTAGACCAATAGGCCCGACGACCGGAATCGATCATGGGAGATTGATACGCGTAGCAATGAATGAATGAATGGTTAACGACACGCCCACCACGAAAAAATGACACGGTATGGGTTAATGTTTCAACTATGTTAAAGCAAAAAAATAAAGTGGCATGATCAACATCAATAGTTAATTAATATCAAGGGTTTAAACAAAAAAAAACAGTTGTAAAGAAAATGTGCAAAAAAGGCCAAAATATCAGAATATCACAGAAATTGAATGAATGTACGGACACCGGAATTTACTTAAACTTCAATTTGTGCTGATTGGGCCATTCTCAAAGAGAATGTTACAACCCCTGCACCACGGTGAGGGGGTTACGTGCACGCGCATTGGAGTGATACGTAGCATGTTGTCTTCGAATAAGGCGACTGTTTGAGAAATCGTGTGAAGGTAAGTATTTTGTACTAATATATTGATAAAATAAAAACGAGTGAACGTTCGAAATATCATTCCACATGTCATACCTGCATCGTGGATCAAGATCGTTAATGCAGCCATCACGATTTGATCGTCAATAGGGTGCATGCTATCGGTTGTCCTTTTAGTTCGAGTCCTTCCATTATCATCATGGCAAATATTCCTAGGACAGTAATACCCAACAGTGCCACGATACTTTGCAGAATTGTGAGAATCATTGCACAAATTAGATGTACAATAAATCGAATCCACGGCAATAGTGCTGTTTGACATTTTAACAGCAAACGTACTACGGTGACATGAGAAAAGGTTTACGTACGCACATCATCATAATAAAAACAACAAACATGTCAACAGCAAAATTTATTCTGAAAGCCTGGTCCCAGCGTTCAGCAAAAACTAAAACAAAACGTTAAGTACTAGTTTATTTTTTATTATGTACGATATTGAAGAATGAGTCGTCAAAGAGTTGAAGATATTTCCATTTTGTAAATATGGACCACCGGTTGCACAAATATCTTACTTCATGTGAATATCGAATAAAAGGCTCTCTAGACTGGAATATAAAGTTGCGTTATACAGTTTAAAAAAAAAAAAAAAAACCCAGGGAGATAAAGCTTCAAATAATTTCGGTATCGGTTAATGTTCATTATATTTTGAAATAAACATCGTGTATTACGTTCGGTCAGAGGATCTCGCATAATACAATATTTATTTCTAATGTTATGATTTTAATGTTACCGAAACAAAACACACAACACCACACACCACACAACACACCACAACACACACACACACACACCACATAAAACATGGAATACTACACATAGGATGGAGAGAGAGAGAGAGAGACGAGATGGAGACAGAGAAAGACAGAGGAGAGGACGAAAGAGAGAGAGAGCCAGGACAAGCGAGAAGACCAACACCACACAGACATACACAGACACAACAATGAAGGAATAATGATACACACAGTACCTTTACAGTACACTCACACAATAGAAACGCGTGTGAGAGAGCGCTTCAATAATGTGGGGAGAGGAAGATGAGATAGGATTAGAATAGACGATGGGGTAGATGAGATTGAGATGGCTCGCAGAATAGAGGAGGAATTTCGGAGGTAGCTAGGAGAGGAGAGGAGAAGAGAAGGAACAGGAAACACAAGAAAGAAAGCGGAGCGTGAGAGAGGTGGTGAGAGGAGAGAGATATGAGAGAACATGAAGAGAGGAAGAGAGAAAGGAGGAGCAGAGAGACAGTGAGAGCAGGAGAGCGAGGGAGGAGGAGAGACAGAGAGACAGGCAGAACAGCAGAGTGGATGACAAATTCCAGACAGATGAGAGACCACAGACACACACACATGCTAGATATATACACATAATTATTACATAATACATACACATAAATACATAATCGTATGTGTGTAGTGGTTGTGTGGTGACAGGAGAGAGAGGAGGGGAGAGACAGGAGGGAGATGATCGAGAGGAGATGGGAGGAGAGGGGAGAGGAGAGGGACGAGAGAAGAGGAGAGGGAGAAGAGGAGGGAGGAGGAGGTACGGAGGGGGAGGGAGGCGAAGAGAGAGAGGAGAGCGAGGGAGAGAGAGAGGCGGGCGGAGGGGGAGAGCGTGAGAGGGAGAGGGAGGGTAGAGGACGAGAGGAGGAGAGGGGACCGAGGAGGAGGGCTCGGAGCTACGCGCGAAGGGGAGAGAGGGAACATAGACCAGAGATGGAGAGAGCCTGCGCGAGAGTGTGAAGAGAGGGGGATGGGAGAGATGGAGAGAGGGGGGGGGGGGAGAGGAAGACGGATGGGGGCCTCCCAAGAACTAGAGGAGAGATAGAGACTTAAGTGTCACAAGTGGAGTTGTTTAATTGGTTTGATATCTATACATATCTTAAGCAAATGAAAAAGAAATGTATTTATGTTCGATAGATAAACACTTGGTAATAACACACACACACACACACACAACACACAACACCACACCACACACACCACATACACACACACATATCGTTGTATATATAGAATATATTTATATACTATATATAATTAGGATATTACTAATATATCTTTATGTATTACGTCATATTATTATAGATTTATAGTGTACATAATCAATATAGTAAGTTATGCTTCTGTTTTGTTTAATAGAATTGTTACACGTCGGCATCTATAGTATTTAAAAAGGAAAGTTGGGGACAGTGGTCATCACTTCGGAACTGCACATGTAGTGTTCAAACAACAGGAAATCAAGAGACGGATCTAGACAGGTGGGGCTGATGAGATTGACGTGTTGTCGAGGGTATAAATGGCTATTGTGTTGTGTTTTATCAAAATTAAGCTCTCTTTACTAATATCGGAATTCTGAATGACAAAACTTATGTCTGCCACAAGGCGGGAAAAGTCGAAAAGGACTGTTTTAGGTACCAAGTCGTGATTGTTTTTTGGTTCCTAAGAGGACTGCTTACTCACACATGAAGAAGAAGAAGAAAGTTTTATTTTTAACGATCCGCACTCAAAACATTTATTTACGGTTATTATGGCGTCAGAAACATATGGTTAAGGACCCACAAGATATTTGAGAGGAAACCCGCTGTCGCCACTACATGGGCTACTCTTCCGATTAGCAGCAAGTGGAATTTTTATTTGCGCTTCCCACAGGGCAAGGATAGCACAAAACCATGGGCCTTTATAACCGAACCAGCTATGGATCACTGGGTCGGTGCAAGTGGTTTTTGCACCACCCATGGAGGATCCTTGCGGAGCCCGACAACGCATGGTTTGGAGTCGGTACAATGGGGGCTTAAAAAAATCCCAGCCTCGAATGGGATCGAACCATGAGTACCTACCAGCTGTAGACCGATGGCCTCCTGCCACGACGCAACCGATGCGGTCATTCTACTCCCACATGAATAACGCGACAAAATAACTTACATCTGTCTTCACCACCGGTAAGAGGACCGCCATTCCCAGACCCTAGTTAGAAAATCCGAACTCCACAGGATGACGCCACTGTGAGGAGATCTACCAGCACGAATGCCTTGGGCATACGCCTCAGCCATCACGTCTCCCCTTTACACCCCCCTGTGATGTTTGCCCCTAAAATCTCAGATAGGGCCCTCGAAAACATCACGGATGTGTAATAAAATCCAGTGCTGAATATCTCACCAGTGTTCGGGAAAGCTTAAGCCAATACCAGCAAGCACAACATCGTTGTGGCCCAAACCCCATAACGTCACCGACACAACACCTTGTGTTTATGGCATGTTACTGCAAGCATTTCTACATACCTAATAGAATCATATCATACTAAATTATGTATTCTTTAT